>NW_024098111.1:0-271290 GCF_016545835.1 Crotalus tigris | reverse complement strand
CGTTTTAAAATTCACACTCTATAGTTATTCCTGAAGTGCATGGACACCCACTGCAAAAGAAAGCCCCACATTAACAAAGCATCATTACATGATTGCTACTGTCCTTCTACTAAGGAATGACCTTGGCTCACATTCAAAGCAGAAGTCCCAGGGAAAAATTTATGATTTTTGTTGTGTCCTGAGCCTGCAAAAGCAGGCTCGGGACATTGCTATGGTCCCGGGGTTGCTTCAAGCTGCCCAGGACCAAACTGAGAGGCGCCAGCCTTGACGCATGCGCGAAAGCACGCCGTTAACTGTAGCCTTTTTGCCCGGGGATCCGGACACAAAAGCGGAGACCTGCGAGTCTCACTGTTGTTGTTGTAGTAAGCAGAAGGAGAAATAAAGAACCATTACTTCTAACATGTGTGATCTTCATTCGCCATCGAACAAAGGACTTAACACTGGTGACGAAGGTGGGATCTTGCAAGCTTGAAAGAAGAAAAGCTGTAAAAACTTACCCAAGGAGTCCTGAAGAAGGGAAGACGATGTTAAACTCAGCGTTCTAGCCTGCCAGTACAGCGTCGCTGGAGGTAAGCTCGGCTGATTGACTCCTTCCCAAGAAAAGAAGCAAGGATGGCGAAGATAGGTCGCTTATCTGAATTTGATGTTTCACACCCAGAGAGATGGGAGTCTTATGTTGCAAGAGTAGAAAACTACTTCAGAGTAAACCAGGTCAGAGAAGACGGTTTGAAGGTTGCAACTCTGTTTTGTGTCTGTGGTCAGGACGCGTTTGAAATTGCAGAAAATCTGGCGGCCCCTGCTCCTCTGGAGTCTGTAACGTACACAGACTTAAAGAAGCTATTGAAAGAACATTTCCAGCCCAAGATGTCTGTTATTGCGTGGAGACACATGTTTGAACAGAGGGACCAGAGGGCAGGTGAATCAGCCAAGGAGTTTATTGCAGCCTTGAGAAGAGCAGCCAAACCATGTGAGTTCAAAGATCTGGAAGAAAGGCTGAGAGACCGTTTTGTATGCGGTCTAAGGAACAGGGACTTACAACAGAGGATCTTTGCAAAGGAAGATATCTCGTTCCAAGATGCTCTAAGAGAGGTGATGGCTGAGGAAGTAGCAGGTGGGGCAGTCAAGAACATGCGGCCCATCAGGAACAATCCAGAGGCAGTCACCGTTCACCATGAAGGCGTCCAAGAAGGATTGGAGGAAGATCCTGAAGAAGAGGTGGATCGGCTTTACCAGTCAGCAGAAAGAAGGCAGAAGGAAGGCAAAGAAAAAGCCCCAACAGCGCCCAAATGCTTCAGGTGTGGAGGTCTCTATAAGAGAGCCGACTGCAGGTTCCATTCCGCCATCTGCAGAGCGTGTGGCAGACAAGGCCACATAGCATCTATCTGTTTGGGTCGCCAGAAGGTACAACCTCAAAAAGAATTGCGTCTGAAAGGTACCAGGGTCCCCAGCCAAAATAGGGTGAGTTTCTGGGCGTTGCGCAGGAGTATTTGCAGAACAGGTACACACAAACCTCTCAAGAAAAAACTGTCACTTAAGGTTAGGTTGCAAGGGGTTCCTGTAGCCATGGGGCTGGACGCTGGGTCCGCTCTTTCAATTATTTCCATTCATACGTTTAGAAAGATTTGCAACAGCAGTGGTTTTCAAGCCAAACTGAGGCCACCCAACATAATACTAACAGATTTTCAAAATTCCAAGGTGTGTGTAAAGGGGGAGGCCATCCTTACAGTGCAACATAAGGAGTTTGAGGGTCCATTAGATGTGTTGGTTGTTGGGGGTGAACAAACGAGTCTTATAGGACTCGATTGGTTTGAGGCCTTGGGAATCCAGGTTACTGGGCTACAACATTTGCAAATGCTGAGCCTAGCAGATGTCTGTGAAGAGTTTGCAGATGTGTTTAGTCCACAGCTTGGGTCCTATAAGGGGCCTCCAGTTTCATTGAGGTTAGATCCAACCATCACACCCATCAGGGTTAAGGCTAGAACAGCACCCTTCGCACTTAAGGGCAAGATTGATGCTGAGCTGGATAAATTGATTCAGCAAGGCATTTTAGAACCTGTGGATTCAAGTCCATGGGAAACCCCCATAGTAACGTCTCTCAAGGCTAATGGGGACACACATATATGTGCAGACTAAAAGTGCACACTAAACAAGGCGCTGCAACAGCACGCGTACCCAGTACCAGTAGTCAGCCATATCTTGGCCTCCCTCAAAGGGGGGCGAGTTTTTGCAAAGCTAGATCTGGCACAGGCATATCAACAATTACCTGTTGATGAAGCAGCTGCTGAGGCACAGACCATTGTAACACATAAGAGTGCAATCAAGGTCAAGAGACTGCAATTTGGGGTAAATGTAGCCCCTGGCATTTTCCAAAGTGTCATGGAGAGCACACTTATGGGTATCCCTGGAGTCTGCCCCTATTTTGATGATATCCTTATTGCTGGAGAGTCATCTCAAAAACTTAGCAGAGAGGTTAAGGGCTGTCTTGCTCTGTTTTCGAAGAGCAGGCCTTAAGTTGAAGAAAGATAAGTGTAAGATTGGAGTCACGTCTACTGATTTCTTAGGATTCAGAATAGATGCCCAAGGTATTCACCCTGCTGAATCTAAGTTGAAGGCTATACAACAGGCTCCAAGCCCCAAGTCTAAAAGTGAAATGCAGGCTTTTCTGGGCCTTTTGAATTTTTACAATGCTTTTCTTCCTCACAAAGCTGCTGTAGCAGAACCACTACATAGGCTTTTAGACAAGCAGGCATCTTGGCAGTGGACAAAAGTCCACGAAAAGAGCTTCAATGAGGTCAAGGCCTTGCTAATGTCTAATGCGGTGCTTGCACATTTCAATGAACAATTACCTGTCTGCATTGCCTGCGATGCATCTCCTTATGGGGTGGGAGCTGTACTTAGCCATTTGAGGGCTGATGGGACACAAGTTCCTGTGGCATATCACTGTAGGACTCTGTCTTCTGCTGAGTGTAATTACGTCCAAATAGACAGGGAAGCACTGGTCATAGTGGCTGGCATTAAGAAATTTCATGATTTCTTATATGGCCGCCATTTCACGGTCTACACTGACCATAAGCCTCTGTTGGGGTTGTTTACAACCAACCAACAAACCCCTCATATTATATCCCCTAGAATGCTGAGGCAGTCCATTTTCCTGTCAGCATATGATTATACTTTAGTTCACAAACTGGGTAAGGAAATGGGCCATGCTGATGGCCTAAGTAGGCTACCTCTCAAACTTGTAGAACCAGATCCTGCTCCTGCCATCAATATTCTCTCTATTCAGGAGTTGCCTGAATCTCCTCTCAATGCCAGGGATGTGGCTGCAGAAACCGCCACCGACCACACTCTTACATGTTTGTTGTCATGGGTGCTGTCAGGTTTGCCTGACAGGAGTCCAGGTACTGAGTTCCAAAGAAGCATGAGTTATCCACTTTTAAGGGTTGTCTGTTATGGGGTAGCAGGGTAGTTATCCCGGCCTCATTGAGGCCTAGAATCTTGGTCTCTCTGCATGAGGGACATCCTGGCATTGTCAGGATGAAAGTGCTTGCGCACAGCCATCTTTGGTGGCCTGGGTTAGATAGGGATATCGAGGCTCAGGTGCACGGGTGTCAGTTGTGCCAACAGTCACGGCCAGAAATGCCTCAGGCCCCAGTTCATGGGAGGAAACTCAGGCACCATGGTCCAGGGTGCATATAGATTATGCTGGGCCCTTTCAGGAGCAATTCTTCTTGGTTGTTGTTGCTAGCCATTCCAAGTGGCTAGAGGTTGTTCCTGTTTCCTCCACTACTACTGCCAGAACAATTCAGGAGTTGAGAGGCATTTTTGCAGCACATGGCCTCTGAGATGTTCTGGTTTCAGATAACGGTCCTCAATTCACTTCTTCTGAGTTCCAGGCTTTCCTTCAGGCCAACCTGATCCGACACGCGACTTCGACTCCTTTCCGCCCCTCCACCAACGGAATGGCTGAGCATATAGTGCGCATCACCAAGGATGCCTTCAAGAAGCTGACTTACGGTAACTGGCATCACAGGTTAGCAGACTTTCTTCTTGCGCATTGCACCACACCTTGTACTTCTACTGGGAAGAGCCTGGCTGAACTACGTTGGGGCTGCAGGCTCATAACTAAACTAGATTGGGTGGCGTCTCAGGCTTCGCAGCCTAGGGCACCAAGGAACTTGCAAGTGGGTGCTCTGGTCTGGACTCGGAACTACGGGCCTGGTCATCTTTGGATTCCAGCTGTGGTCTGCAAGGTGTCTGGACCTTTGTCCTACGAGGTGTCCTTGGGCGATGGCTGCGTTCTCCGGCGGCACATAGATCAGCTGCATACGAGACTGGACTCTTCCTCTGCCGCTCCGGGCTCTGATCTGGGGGGGAGGAGGGTTATATTGTGCATTTTGGGGATCACTATCAGTAGTCACTGGCCGCTGAGGAGGCCGGAGAAGGCGCATCTCAAGTTTCCACAAGTGTTCCCAGCAGGAATTCATTGGGACGGGGAACATTCCCCACACGATCACTTACTCCAGCCAGGGAGTCACACAGGGGGTACCCACACTACTCACACTCATCATACAGCACTCCAGACAGGGAGACTGAATGGGGGTATCCAAACAAATCAAGAAATACAAGAAAACTGGCATCAACTCTAGGGAACTGGCCCAATTCCGCAACTGCTCCCAGAAGGAAGTCAATTGGAAGGGGAGTAGACAGAGAGGCAAATCCTGATTCTGGCACCTCTGGCACTGACTGGGGGACCACAAGGCATTGGGGCATAGCAACTACCCCGGACAATCCATCTGCTGGGATAGGGGATGAGGGGCTGTGTTCCCAAGGGAGGTCCATTGTGGACCTCCAAGGGATGCTGGTTGGGACTTAGAGCAGTGGTTCTCAACCTTTTTAATGCCGCGACCCCCAACCGGTCGTAAGTCGAGGACTACCCAACCGGTTGTAAGTCAAGGACTACCCAACTGGTCGTAAGTCGAGGACTTTCCCTGCCCGGGAGTGCCACGCATGCATGGTGCCGCCCTCTGTGCCGGCTGAGGCGTAGCTGGCAAGCAGCAGAGACGGAGCAGGCTGACCACCGGCTGGGCCACCAGCTGGCCCAGCCCAAGGGAGGTAAGGCACCTGCCAGGCCCCACGCGGGCCAGCAACCCTCCCTGCGCCCGCCGGCCTCCCACCTCCCACCCTTGGCCCTCTTTTACTTACATTTTTAGTAGTTGCTCAGCAGGGAGGGGTGGAAACTTCCAGACAGCTCGCCTTCGCTGCAGACAACTTGCAGCACCGTTTGCAGAATGGGACTTTTGGCGGGTTCAGCAGGGCAGAGACAACCTGGACAATTCCTATTGGCTTTTGAAAGCCAATAGAATTAGACTCTATTCAAGAGAGTCTATTCTACTGGCTTTCAAAAGCCAATAGAATAAAAGGGAATAGCACAGCTAAGGAAAAGGGGAAAAAATGGTGGACTGCGTTGTTTGTCGACCCCCGTGAAATGGTCGTTCGACCCCAAATGGGGTCACAACCCACAGGTTGAGAACCGCTGACATAGAGGGTCCTGCCAGCCAACAGATGGGTAGGTCAACCGGGTATGGGAATGAGCACAGTCCTGGCTTGCCGAGCCTGGTGGGCGAGCAAGCAGGCCAGGCAACAGAACCAGGGTCACCTGGGTACCAGAGGCAGCAAAGAGTGGGCACATCTAACCCAGTAGGGGAGCAGGGAAGCCAAGGGTGTTCCCTGGGTCCGAGGAGGTTGCAACGGGTTAAATACCCACCCAAACACCTTAGGCAGTTTGTGACGTTGCTGTCAAATCCCGGGGAAACAAGGTAGAAATGCCATAAATGAATGGTGAAGTTATTTGGTTTTGTTTTGGAGGTCAGATACAATTATTCCCAAAACGATAGCATGGTATCACACAAAGATGTGGTTTTAGAATAACATCTATATTCCACAGTCCATGCATTTGATTAACGGAATCTTATACCACGTCCCTTCATAGAGGTCGCACATGTGTGCGGAGAAAGCTTCATCTGGGGGGAAGGGGTGTTGTGTCCTGAGCCTGCAAAAGCAAGCTCGGGACATTGCTATGGTCCTGGGGTTGCTACAAGCTGCCCGAGACCAGACTGAGAGGCGCCAGCCTTGCACGCATACACGAGGCATGAAAGCGCGCCATTAACTGTAGACTTTTTGCCCGGGATTCCGGACACAAAAGCGGAGACCTGCGAGTCTCACTGTTGTTGTTGTAGTGAGCAGAAGGAGAAATAAAGAACCATTACTTCTAACATGTGTGATCTTCATTCGCCATCGAACAATTTTGCCAACTTAACAATTTTCATGGCATATTGCAAGTTAATGGCCCTATTATCAAAATGGAAAGGTTATCCAAATACATTTTTAAAGCAATTTTGCTTCCAGAACACCCATATCTCCCATTTACTTACCATAATGGGATTGATATAAAGTTTGATGACAGAATATGTGATGATATATCAGCCTTGTGAAGGGTCTTATTAACTGAAAAGCATTGACAAGCCAACTAATCCACAAGGAGTATGCTAGAGTAGAATAGAGGGATTTTTTTTTCTGCAAAAAGAAGGTGGCAGAATCAAAAAAATTGGGACTGCAATACTTGAGCTCTGCATGGAGATGTCTAGATTTTTGCAAAGAAGAAGCTAAGTCACTAAGCTCATCCAGGTTGGCCCTATTAATAAAACTCCCATTCGAAAATGCACCATTGAATGAATGGTCTTAACCTACCTATATTATAAAACCAAGGTCATTCCATCATCTTTATGTCATTTCAATAAATTACCCTTGGCAATTTCATTAATTTTTATCACAATAGGAATACTTAAGGGAAAATGTTAAATATATTTCAGTACACATGGTAAACTTTAAGTCAATTTAAATGTTTCTGTTGTGACAGATAATGGGTTACCCAAAGAAAAATCACCTTTACCTAATTTTGGGTAATTTATCCAGATTTGGAAAACACCACCTTTGAAAATGTTGTAGCATATTGGCTGTTTTCAGGCTCCTGCTTCGTTTCTCTGTTCTTGGCACTCTCCTCAATCTTTCTCAGCAGGAGTTGTGCTTAATCAACACTCTTAAATTGCCTTTTCATACACAAGGGAGACACTGGAGAGTGTTGCTTTTGAAACAGTAATACAGACTGAGCACCTAGTAAAGAAAACAAACTATATTTGTTTCTAATTCCAGACTGGATGAAACCTGCTGGGAGGGAAGCAAATGAGTTTCTTAGCCTAGAGGGCCATAATTTGCCCTGAGTGATAGATCTTGACGGTATTAACCCTTACTTCTCCAATAGTTTGAAACTACTACAGATGATTCTAGATCTAACCAAGTTTCAGCTTGATTAGTACTTAGGTAGAAATCAATACGAAAGCCCATTACCATCCTGTAGTAGCAATGCAGAAGACCATTGTTATTTTGAGGGGTTTAGGGACATATTTTGTCAGAGCATGCATAGTCTTATTGCGCTGAGGTAACCCAGGAGTAAATACAACACAGTGGTTTGTATTAAATGTGGTTTATATTACAAACTATCTACAAATATACACTAGGAACAAAATTCATACATGTGGTAATACAGCAAACTCCAATAAACAGCAATTACAGCAGGAAACGGACGAGAGAGAAAGACTCCAGCAAGGCCTTCCCTTTTATACTCAAGCTCTTAAAGAGATACAGACTCATGCTGAGTCATTCCTAACATTGCATCATTCATCTCACATTATACAAGCTGGTTAGCTTCTAAATCATTACTTTGACATGTTTTGATTTTTCCTCCACATTAAGAAATTTCTAGACATGTAGAGCTCATTTTGAGCTAATTTGCTTTTTTTTCACCTTTGCTTACTGAATAATGGAGGAAGGGGAAAATTTCACATAGCTTCAAAGCTGTAAAAGTCTCAGACTTTTGATTTCCATCCCAGAGTCATGTGTCAACCAATCAAGTCAGGTCTTGCAGTCCCCTGACTATAGCAGGGCCATGAATTCATAGCACCAGGTTTTGAGGAAAACCTTGGGGTTGTTTGCGGGGAGCTTCTGTATGGAACCTAGCACCAAATACTATTGGAAATTGGTGCTCCTTGGGATACCTCTGCTTCAGTGGTGGGAATTCAGCCGGTTTGCACCACTTCAGCAGAACCAAAAGCTAATTTTTTGTTGCCCAGGCCCAGAATGGACTTCCGGTAGTGGCATCCACACAGAGAACCATTGTTCACATATTTGAATCCCACCACTGCTCTGCTGTCATTATTAAGGAGCTTCTGGCAGCTTGTAAGAGATTTGCGTATCGTCTGGTTTGTATGCTTTTTATGTTACAGTTTTCAATCTGTTTGCCTGAGCTAATAGTAAAGCTTTAGATCCCTTTATTTACTGGTGAGCTTATTGTCTCTGGATCCAAAAGAACTAACTGTCTGAGCACCTGATCATTGCTTTGACATGTGGCACTACATACCCCAGTATCCTGAGAGGGAACCAAGGCTAGACTGCATTTGCAATGCTGCCAAAAGAGCAACAACCTTTGCCTGGATGTGTCCATGAAGTCACCAGGAAGTCTACTTGAAGATGATGATTGATTATTCTCCAGAGTTCTGTCCAGTGAACAGAAGTTTCATTTTAAAGATAGCTAAATAATGAAAGCTAGTTTGGTGTAGCAGTTAAGGCTAGAGACCAGTGCTGCCTTGGGTGACCTTGGACCAGTCTTCCTCTCTCAGCCCCAGGAAGAAGGCAAAACCACTTTTGAAAATTTGTTCAGACCATCACCAGGAGTCAACAGCGATGAAGGCACACACAAAAAAGTGATATTTCTACAAAATAATTATGTTTATGAGAGCAGAATAAACTGAAAAATAGGATGTTCTGGGCAAAGAGCATCACATTTGTCATGGAGATGCAGAGTATCAATAATAATTAAACATTACCCAATATGGTTTCACTTTTTCCACCAGTTCTTTTTTCTTTTTGGAAAAAGGGATTTTGGGGAGGATTGGGATCTCAGTAAAAGGGTTTTGTGATCTGTACTCTGCTTAAAAGGAATTCACTTGTAGTTAAAATGACGGAAACTGCCATTCCTTTGCACCCAAGGCAAACTATTGAACTGCTTGTGATAAAAAGAACAAGCATGATGTTGTGTGGTCCAGGAACAAGATAACATAGATTCTGATCCATCCACTGGCATTGAAACTCACTGGGTAATTTGGGTCTATAACTCTTTCTCAGTCCCAAATACTTGACAGCAGTATTTCCCAACCTTGGGGATTTTATGATGGGTGAACTTCAAGTCCCAGAATTCTTCAGCCAGCCTTACTACATGGATGCTGGTGTAAGAATAGTGGAAGTGCTACGCACGTCACCTTGAACTCTTGAAGAAAAGGAGGAATGTCAGTCTAATTTTAAAAAAAAAGATCCTTAGTCTTAGCAAAAGGAGCTGTGAGTCTATTTGGCCACAAGATGGCAGAGGTGCTCTTGTAACTGCAAGGACCACTTCCAAGCCTCTCAGCAGCTCTGGTGGAAAGATGACCTTCAGCTGCAAAGCTTGTAGCTATCTTAACCGGGGATGAGAGATGGCAGTAGTTGCCCAGGATTCAGATTACTTATATAAAGAGCACCTGTCTCTGTGAGCTATTTGCTACAACAGCAGCTGCAACCGGGGTTAATGGAACTGTTTTATCCTTAACGAATTCAACACAATATGCAATCATTTCTCTAGCAAATGCCTCACCGAGACCATTGGAAGAATGTGCTGGAGTGGTGTCTCCAGGGGAGTATCAAAAAAGTCAAGATGAAAGTAACAATTATGCAGTTTAAGCCTTCCCCCATTTTAAGTACATGTGACAAATGCAAAAAAATAATAGTTTTATGGCATGGTTGTAAGTGCCATCTTGACTTGTTTTTGATCCCCTCCTGTGGATGCATTTGGAGGGCGGGGGTCAGGAAGACTTCTGTATGCACAGTGTATAGAGCAGAGGTCCCCAACCTTTTGGGCACCAGGGACCGGTTTCATGGAGAAAGGTTTTTCCGCAGACCGGAAAGTGTGTGGTTTTGTGTGCTGCCTGCATCCCATGGATGGGGCTTGTTTGTGTGGACTGGTTGCTGGCATGCCACGGCCTGGTACCAGTCCATTGGCCGGGGATTGGGGACCCTTGGTGTAGAGGTATGTGCCAGGAGGTAGACTTTTTCTGGTTCTCCAGAAAACAGTTTTGCCATACAGACTCTCACACTGGGCAAAATCATTCTTAGGCCACTGAGTTTTTCAATGAACAGCACGTTTTTTATGATGCCAAATAAAATAGTTTTATTAGACTGATCTGCAAATGTAATCAGCAGTGATGGATGTTCCATGGGAAAACCTGAAGACCCAGGCTGGGGGGAGATTATGTGGGAGAATGTCTTATCTATGTGGTTGCTAGGAGCTGACACCAACTTGATACAACATAATCGTCAATAAATGCACCATCAGCTCCTAGGAAGAGATATTTTAGACAGCAAGTGAAGATAATTGTTTGTCACTGTTATGCTTTTTTTAAAAAAAATGTTGCTATGTGAGTTTGAACAAATAGCAGTTGGGACTTGCCAAGCTCACATTTTTACATTAAATCTATTTCTTGTTTTCCTAGAAAATGAGGATACTGGAGTTTACATTTGAACAGACAAGGCCCAGTGTGGTAGGGATATGCGATTTTTAGCAGAAATAACAGGAGTAGGAGGAGCAGCAGTTGTAGTATATAATTAATTATGTCCTTAGAACTAAGCTAGGTCCATAGAATAAAGCAATTGTTGCCTTATTCTAATACAGTATAACAATAAAATAAAAAGCTTCTCAGCTAAAAGGTCTGTGACATGCAATTGTGGGAGGACAGCAGACACAACCCCGAGAAAGAAATATTTTGGGAATATTTAAAAGGCAGAATATTATATTTCCCCAAAGGATTTTAAAGGCAGAACCCCCCCACCCCCACCCCAAGTTTCTCTGCTCCAAACAGAAACCAGGTCTGCAGAAATGCAGGTGTGATAATCTTGTCTGAAAGATTGGAGCCAGGAAGCTTGGATTAGAAAGACAAAGATCCCTAGAATCAACAATCCCTCACATCAGAAAAATCCAACATAGGACATAGCCATCAGCCACACCCCCAGGGAAGCAGGATATGACCTTTGGGACATAATAGGATTAACCCACCACAATCAGAATACCAGAAAGGCACACTCAGACTCAGGTCAAAGTTCATGCCATAGGAACAACTCCAAACAAAAGCTCAAGAAAGTATAAAAACCCACCACTCTCTACTACATGTGGTCAGCTTTCCCAGAACCATCTTTCTGTCTGGCTCTGCTCTTCAATAAACTACAACATTCTTTCTAAAGCAGTCTCCATTTTGCTTATTCCTAACTTGGACTGGACCCTGATGAAAATTTTTCTTTCAACACAATGAGGTTAACTACTACACATTTAAAATAACAGATAAGACTGTGTTTATATTAAAGCAGCTGGGGATGTGGAATCTTTAGTCTTTTTTAAACTTTAGGTGCTTCAACTCAAAGCATAATTCAAACCTAATCCAAACATTGGTTTTGTAAAATCTCCCCTTCCTCTTTAAAGTAACAAGAAACTCCAAAGCTTAAATTCTAAAGCAATAATGATGTTATGAGTTTGAAAGCTATTTGCTAAAGCAAGAATGACGTTATGGGCTTGAAAGCTCTTTTCCCTTGAAAAATCTCAGGCTCTGCATTTCTCTCTGCATCAGAGTTTTCTGATATTCATCTGGAAATTAGAATTTCCTCTGTTCTACAATTTATAATAGATCTGTTATAGTAGGGCTTAAGGAAGGATGTGTCCCTTGCCATTTTTGTTACCATTTTTGTTAAATTTTGTATATCACCAATGTTCTCTCTAGATCACGGTGTCAAACTCGCCACGTCATGTGACATGTCACGACGTATCATGACTTTTGCATTGCTGGGGCTGGGATGGGTGCGGCCTCTGCATGATGCAATTGGCCCACTGCCCAGCAGTTTGACATCCCTGCTCTAGATTAAAAAGAGTTTTGATTCTGAATGTTTCTGATGTGCAAGACAGAGATATCTCTGTACAGAGTTAAATACACATATAGTCATATACTCTCTTGGGAATGATGATAGCTCAGCTTCACTTGCACCAATTTGCTTGAAGCATTCATTTAAGCCTTGGGAAACTACTGCAGTCCTGCATAAATATGTATAAATTATACTGACACAACGATGGGCATTTTTAAAGGAAATTTCCATCTGTATCAGGAATAGGTGATGTTTTAGAATGAAATGATTAAACAGATCCAATTATGGTGATCACTGAACAATCATTTGTAGTCTGAAATAACTGAGAAAGCTATTTTAGCATAAATTGCATAACTGATTAAAATTAAAGGTAGTCCTTGACTTATGACTGTTCGAACAGACTCTAAAAACGTAACTACAACTCAGTTTTGAAGTTCTGGTAGCTGCCCCCGCCAGTCACATTATTTCAGTTGTGGCACTGTCTGTATTTACAGCCATTTGCAACGTCTTGTCAAGTGACAATGATTTTTGGCTTTTTTTTCCCTGGAAACCGGTATTTACTTCTCATTTCTGGCAAAAAATGTCTGCTGACTAAAATGGCTTGAATGATAGCAGCACTTATTTAACAACTGTGCCATTCACTTAACAATTGCAGAAAAGGTAGAAAAATTGAGCATGATCACATGATGATATACTTAACGACCACAACTTATGACTATAATTCCAGGCTTAATTACAGTTGTAAGATGAAGTTTACTTGTTATAATCATTCACCTCACAGATTTTAGAGTTACAACACAGGCTTTGCATGCTAAAGCAGGATTTATCAAACTGTGTTCTGCAGAACCTTAGGATTATACAAAAACTTTATAGAGTTCTGTAACTCCAAGGGCTATAAAATAATAAAGTTAATTCAAACACAGTCAATTTTCTATCACTAGAGCTTGGCCTCTTGAGCCAAGTTTCTATGATATAGTATATATTTTAACTAATAGGTTCCAACCCTGAAAAAGATGGAAAAGTCGTGCTTTAAGAAACCAAAAACAATTCTATTATGGTTTGAAATATTAAATGCATTATTGTTGCTTTTAACATTGGAACAAAAGTGAACATAAGGTTTGGGGTACATCTTCTAAAAAGGATATTGACAAATTGGTACACGTTTAGTGGAAGGTCACTGAGTTGGTGAGAGGACCAGAATCCATGTTATACGTCAGGGGTGTCAAACTGCCGGCCCACAGGCAAGATGCATCACAATGAAACCGCACCCACCCCATTGCTGGCAATGGGAAAAAAGTTGTGATACGTTGCGACACATCATGTGACATCACGAGTTTGACACCCCTGTTCTACGTGGACCACTAGTTGCAGCCTGAAGAGCAGAAAACTGAGGGAAGATAAGAGAGCAATCTCCAGATATTTAAAGCACTGACACTAGGAAGAGGGACTAGATTTGTTTTTAGTTGTTTTGGAGAGTAGGACCAGAACCAATGATTTGAAAGTAGAAGGAAGTAGACTCAAGATAGCTATAGGAGAAACTCTCTGAGGGTAATGGCTGTCAACCAATAAATAGAGTGCCTTAGAAAATGGCTTGTTCTCCTTCACTGGTTAATACTAGATGAAGCTGGAGAGTCATCCATCGTAAAACTTTAGTGGATCTGGCACTAAGCATATTATTAGATGAGATGACATCAAAGATTCCTTACAATTCTATGACTCTATGAAGCCTCGAGAACTCTTTTAGAAACTCTGTAATGCTATCCACAATGCTGTCTAATTTCTCCATATTGGAATGCAGGCAGTAATACTTAAAATACAAGCAATAAGTAAGGGAATATTCAAATAGACTTTTAAAAAAAGAGGCTGAAAAAGTGCAAGATCCTTCAGCTGGTTTCACCCCACATGTCCTATCATAATGTCTGTTTGTTTATGCTTTACTGTCCTGTGTAAACGCAGCCATTTTTGTTCATCATTTATAACCATGGATATTCAGCAGCCACATTTAACCTGTGCTGTAAATGATGTATGAATGAATGTAGCCTGATATATTGTCTTTAATTTTTAAACCAACACCTTAAAATAACATTACTGATGTTATGTATATAACAGGAGAGCAGGTAGGCCTCAACTCACCACCACAATTCTGGAGCAGAATTTCTGTTGCTAAGCAAGGCGATTCTTAAATGAGTAACACCCAATTTTACACCTTTGTTGATACAGTTGTTAAGCAAATCACTGCACTTGTGAAGTGAATCATACAGTTGTTAGGTGAATCCAGGTTTCTCATTGACTTTGCCTATTAGAAGCTAGCTGGGAAAGTCACAAATGGATGATGTGACCCCAGGAAGTTGCTGTTTGTACTTATTTATTTTGTGGATATTTTTATTTTATTATGTTTTAATGTTCAAATTGTTCTATAATTTTAAAACTGTAAGTCACTCAGATGTCAGTTGGTTGAATTGTATAGCAGTAGAAGTTGAATGCGGGAATGGGTGAATGAATGAATGGATGATATATACATGCCAGTTGCCAAGCACCGGAATTGTGATCATGTGACCGGGGGGGGGGATGCTGTGCTGGTCAAAAGTGCAAGGAGTGGTTGTAAGTCACTTTTTCAAGACTATTTTGAATGGTCACTAAACAAATGGTTGTAAGTTAAGGATTGCCTGTAATGTTAGAAAGATATACACTTTCCCAGAATTCCTTTAGAAAATAATCCAAAAACTATTTTTTCATGTAACTGAAAATAGTTGAATATAAATAAACTGTTCTGCTGTTGAAAACAAATATTGCCCAGAACTACATTAGAAAGCAGTCCAGAAACATTTCCAGAAAATAAGTACTGTAGTTAATATTCCAAATTCTGCTGCAAGAACATTACAATGTTTCATTTGATCAAAATGTATTAGACAGAGAGATATCATCAAAGCTATAAACCTCACTCATTATTTTTAGTGTGTCTCCTTTCCCTTTCCAATGTCCCTCTTCATTTTTTTGGTCCAAATAAAAGGTCCCTTGCCTTCTTGTACATCAGGAAGGGTCTTTTCTTCTTGCAAAGCAAGATTTGTTCCTGAGAAGGACAAATTCCTTACTTGCAGCTGGGCTATGTTGGTTCTTCGTGGTCAGGTATGGATTCCATTCATGCTCAAAGCTATCACAAGAGAAAGCAGGGCAGCCTCCTTCTGGGAGCAATTCCTGCTTTTCTCCTCAATATTCTTAAGACTTGTAAGGACCCACCCCACTTTGCATCTTAAGAAGACAGAACTCTTGGAATAATTCTTCCAACAGGAATCCTTTATTAAGAGAAAATGGTTGCAGGCATGCTAGACAGGACTTGGGGTTCAAGCTCTTCCATTCAAGGTTTTAAGGGGTTCCCCAGTAGTCCCACCCAATGAACCCCCCTTCCAGTGATAGTTTCAAGTATCACAATTCCGCCCCCTTTCTTCTTTCTTCCATCTGGATGGGGACTTCAGATAACTACATGAAAGGCAACTACCCTCCTTTGGTATGCTAACGCTTCGAGGTTACAATAAACACACATTCAGCATTCCGCTCTTTGAAGTGTAAAGAAGGAAGTGAGGGCCATAAAGCCCCTTTGTTCTCCCCCTTCTCTCCCTCTTATGGCAGAATCCAGAGAGGCAGAATTGGGAGTTTCTATATTTGATAATTTAAAGATGAAATATAATTGGATTCTGACATCCGGCCCCTCTTAACAATAAGAGAGATCCACCTGAAAGAAAACACAAGTATAAAATTTAGTCAGGCTTGTTAGGATACTCTGTGTGAAACTTCTTCAATAGCTTCGGGGCTCTGACATGACGTTTATGGACCCACTCATTTTGTGAGGGAGGTAGGTGTTTCCAGGCAACTAGGTACTGAGTTGCCCCATGATATCTCCTAGAATCAAGGATTTCCTTTATTTCGAAGTGTTGTTCACCCTCCACCATGAGTGGAGGTGGTGGTGGGGGGATTTTTGGCCGTAGATGTGACTGATGCTCTCTTTTCAGCAAGCTGCAATGAAAAATTGGGTGTATTTGCCTGAGTTTTTTGGGTAATTCTAATTCTACTGTTACTGGATTTATGATTCTTTTAATTGGAAAAGGTCCTATATATTTTGGTCCAAGTTTTTTACAGGGCTGTAGGGACTTTAGGTATTTTGTAGATAAGTACACCATTTCTCCTATAATGAATGGTGTAGGCTCAACCCTTTTTTTATCGGCTTGTGCTTTGTATGCCCGCCTAGCTTCATCTAGTGATTTTCTGACTATTGGCCAGGTGTTTTGTAGGTTTTCCATCCATTCTTTCAGTGAAGGGATCGTTGGTTCTTTTGGGGTTAACTCTGGCATAGGGTTGAAACTTTGACCGTTGGCTATTTGAAAAGGAGTGTAGCCTGTGCTGGAGTGGACTGCATTATTGTAGGCAACTTCTGCAAAAGGAAGTAAGTCCGTCCAATCACTCTGTTGGAAATTTAAAAAACATCTCAAATATTGCTCAAGTACCGACTGGCAGCGTTCCGCTTGTCCATCTCCTTGAGGGTGGTGGCTAGATGTCAATCCCTGAGTGGTCCCTAAGAGGGATAAAAATTCCTTCCAAAATGCAGACGTAAATTGCACTCCCCTATCAGAGATGATGCGTTGGGGTGCCCCGTGCAATCTGTAAATGTGCTGGATGAAAAGTTTTGCTAAGGCCTTTGCAGTGGGAATTTTTTGGCAAGGGATAAAGTGCACCTGTTTGGAAAATAGGTCCGTGACTGTCCAGATAACAGTATTCCCATTGCTTTCAGGCAATTCCACTATAAAATCCATGGCTATTTCCCTCCAGGGGGCTGAGGGACTTGCCACTGGTTGTAATAGCCCTGGCGATTTCCCTTGCAACCTCTTTGCTGATGCACAGGTTGGGCAGCTGGCAACATAACTTTCTATGTCCTTTTTTATTGATGGCCACCAAAATTGCCGTTTAATTAAGTGTAAAGTTTTTACAAATCCAAAATGCCCTGCTGATTTTGTGTCATGGCAAAGGTGCATGAAAGTTAGTCTTTGAGTTGTTGGTATATATAACTTTTCCCCTACCCAAGGCAATCCGTCTCTCATTGTGCACACATGTTTGTTTTTCTGGAACCATTCATCTGTTTCCAAACTTTTTCTGAATTCAATCCCAGTTTGGCTGTCCAGTTGTGGTTTTATTTTGGCTTGGGTTCTTGTGGTTACTGGCGCTGCCAGTTGTGACTCTGCCATTATTGGTCTAGAGTCTGTGGTTCGTGCGCTGTTATATTGGGGCATGCGAGATAGTGCATCTGCCAGGAAGTTCTTTCTTCCTGGTAAATGTTTGAGCTTAAATTGGAACTGGTGAAAATGCTGGGACCAGCGGGCTTGTTTGGGATTGAGTTTCCTGGACGTTTTCAGGGCTTCCAAATTTTTGTGATCAGTCCACACCTGGAAGGGGATTTTGTTGCCTTCCAGGAACTGTCGCCACGTGAGTAATGCCCAACGTATCCCATAAGCTCCTTCTCCCATACGGGCCAGCGCTGTTCTGTTTCCGTGAGTTTCTTGGATGTATATGCACAGGGTTGCAATACTGCATCATCATTTTCTTGTAATAGCACAGCCCCCACTGCCACATCACTTGCATCTGCCTGTATTATGAAGGGCTTGTCCATGTCTGGGTGCCTTAGTACTGGTTCGGCAGAAAAAAGTCTCTTTAGTCTCTCAAACGCTGCTTGGCACTCCATTGTCCATGTTAGTGGCTGGCTAGGTTTTACTGAGGATGTTCCCTTCGTTTTTAGTAAGTTAGTGAGGGGCAAGGCTATCTGTGCAAATGAGGGGATGAATTGGCGGTAAAAATTTGCAAAGCCCAGGAAACTTTGTAGTTGCTTTCTTGTGCGGGGTGGTGCCCAATTTAGTACTGCTTTGACCTTCTCCGGGTCTATTTCAATGCCCTGTGGGGATATGCGATAGCCTAGGTAGTCTATCCTTTCCTGGTGGAATTCGCATTTTGAGAGTTTGGCATATAGGTGAGCGGCTCGCAGCTTCTTTAAAACCGCTCTGACAAGTTTGACGTGTTCTTCTTTTGTTTCAGTAAAGATAAGAATGTCGTCCAAGTAAACAAGGACCCCCTTAAACAGGTGCTCCCTTAGAACGTCATTGATTAATTGCATAAAGACTGCAGGGCCCCCTTGTAATCCAAATGGCAAGACTTTGAATTGATAGCACCCCATGGGGCAGTTAAATGCAGTCTTCCATTCGTCCCCTTCCTTGATTCTCACGCGATAGTAAGCTTCCCTTAGGTCTAGTTTAGAAAAAATTTTCCCTTTCGATAGGTGTGACAGCATGTCTTTCATGAGGGGCAGCGGGTATAGGTTGCTTTCACTGATTGTATTCAGGGCCCTATAATCCACGCATAAACGTAAAGAGCCATCCTTCTTCTCTCTAAAAAGGACCGGGGCAGCCACTTTAGGCTTGGCTGGCTCAATGAAACCTCTCTCCAGGTTTTTTTTTATAAATCTTTCCATTTCCTCCTTCTCCTTTGGGCTCATGGAGTATAATCTGGGCTTCGGGAGTTTTGCCCCAGGCTTGAATTCAATGGTACAGTCTGTGGGTCGGTGGGGGGGAAGCTCATTCGCCCTCTCCTCACTGAAGACTTCAGCAAGGTCCCTATATTCCTCTGGTATTTCTGTTAATCTTTTTTCCTCTCCTATGGATGCTTTTTCTATTCTTGATTCTGGTAGCCTCCCTTGGGGTTTTAAGTCCATAGGGTCCCCCTTCGGGAATTTGATTTCTGTCGTCCTCCAATTTACCCAGGGGTTCCATTTTTTCAACCATTCCATCCCTAGAATCATTGGGCATTCCATACCTGGGGTCACCACAAACGTTAAGTCCTCTTCATGGTTGCCCAGGGAGAGGTGTATTGGCAGAGTGGCTAGGGTAGCTGGCACCCCCCCTGCTATGGATCCATCTAGCTGGCCAAATGAGATTGGTTGTTCCAGTCTCCTGGATGGGATGCCCAGATTCCCCACTAGTGTTGGGCTAATGAGGCAGCGGGTGCAGCCAGAGTCTATTAAGGCTTTCACCTTCACAGCTTCGGGCATGGGGGGGATTAATATAGTCACTGTTTTGAAGATGGGTGTGATGCATCCACTTACCAGGGGTTCGCCCTCCGAGCTGTCATCTGAGGCATCCACCGTCCCTGTGGTGTAGGCTGGAGTTCTTTCCCCTTGGTGAGCAGAGGTGGGGGTTTCTGCAATTTCCATCATTTTCATGGCTGTTTCTTTTGGCTTAGCTGAATACCCTCTGGGTTTGTTGATTGGGGATCTGTCTGGGTTGTGCTGGGGGGCCTTTGAGCGGCATTCTACAGCTCGATGCCCTTGTCTTCCGCACTTGAAACACCCCATTTGCTTCTTGGCTGTATCCGATGATTTCACCGGTTGGTGTGTCAGCTCAGGCGGGGGGCGGCTCCATTGTTTTCTTCGGCGGTGCCTCTTCAATATGTCGATCTCTGCTTCCTCTGCCAAGACGTACCATTCCTCAAGTCGATGTGGGTCCCCTCGGGGCAGGCAAGCATCATATAGATCATAGTTTAGTCCGTCTTTGAAATGGCCAAGGAGGATGTCTTCTGGCCAATTCAGTTTGCTGGCAATGGCCCGGAATTCTTGTGTATACTCGGCCACTGGGCGTTTGCCTTGCCTCATCGTTGTTATTCTTTCACGGGCTTTGCGATCAGCCAGGGGGTCTTCAAATCGTCTTCTCAAAGAGGACATGAAACGGTGAAGTTACTGAGTTCTGGGGCATTGGAGTCATGCAAGTTCACTACCCAATCTGAAGCTGGTCCATCCAGGGCAGATTGCACGATCCGGATGCGGGCTTTGTCGCTGGGAATGTCCTGCCCATATTCCTCCATGTAGCTGAGTACTTGGGTTAGGAAAAACCCCAAGCGTGTTGGCTCCCCTTTGAATTTCACCTCCAACGGTGGACGTCTTGGAATGGATCGGTGCCTCCGTTGTGGGTGGTAGTGTCTTCCGTCCAGATTGCCATCTGTGGTCCGGTAGGGGGTGGGGGCTCCTGGATCAGTAGATGTCCCTGGGGTTGCAGGTTCCACGTCCCCCTCGGTGTCTCTCCCTTTGTGGCTCCAGGAACTGGGGCGGCCGTAGGGCTCAGTATTCTCCTCTCCTAGGGAGCTGAGAGTTCTCTTCATCAGGTCAATAGCTTTCTCTAGGATCCAGTCTGAGTACGGTACCCAGCTTCCTCCCTCTTCACTTGCGTGCAGGGATTTCTCCATCTCCTGCTTCCATTCTGGTTGCTTGGTCCCCCGTCTCAGGGTCACCTTTCTTGATTCCTTTCTCCACTCACTTTTCTTTCCAACGTTCATCGACCAGCGAGGCTTGTGGTCCTGTGTCTCCACCACTTCTTCTCCCGAGGAATCTGACCTCTCAGATCCCAACATCCGGCAAGGTTCCAACTGGGTCAGCGGCTCTCTTTCCAGGGAGTTTTCCCCCTCTCTTTCTCCATTGTCTGACATGGTAAATTTTTTGCAAAATCCCCCGGCAAGGGTCTCCCTTCCAGGTGGATTAATTTTGCAAGTCCTGTCTAATGTAAGGACCCACCCCACTTTGCATCTTAAGAAGACAGAACTCTTGGAATAATTCTTCCAACAGGAATCCTTTATTAAGAGAAAATGGTTGCAGGCATGCTAGACAGGACTTGGGGTTCAAGCTCTTCCATTCAAGGTTTTAAGGGGTTCCCCAGTAGTCCCACCCAATGAACCCCCCTTCCAGTGATAGTTTCAAGTATCACAATTCCGCCCCCTTTCTTCTTTCTTCCGTCTGGATGGGGACTTCAGATAACTACATGAAAGGCAACTACCCTCCTTTGGTATGCTAACGCTTCGAGGTTACAATAAACACACATTCAGCATTCCGCTCTTTGAAGTGTAAAGAAGGAAGTGAGGGCCATAAAGCCCCTTTGTTCTCCCCCTTCTCTCCCTCTTATGGCAGAATCCAGAGAAGGCAGAATTGGGAGTTTCTATATTTGATAATTTAAAGATGAAATATAATTGGATTCTGACAAGACTGTTGCAGCAGTCAAGATTTCTAGAATAACCCTCACTTGATACAACCTGACGCATCACAAGACCTATGGACCACGCAAAGCTCTTATAAACAAACCATTTTGCACACTGGTATCTGGGAATCCGTACTTTAAAAATTCCAATAAAGAAGAATATTTGTAGCTTCTGGTTGAAATGAGGGGTCCTTGGTGCTCTGAGCTTGGTTGGTTTTTTGCACACATTTCATTACCGAAACTAGGTGACATCATCAATGCTGATGATGTTACCTAGTTTGGGTAATGAAACATCTGCAAGAAAACAACCATGTGATCTCCCCATCACAAAACTTACTGACCACATGAAGCCCTTATAAACAGAAGAACACGGACACTGACATCCCCTAAATCTCCACCCTCTATCCTATACCCAAGATACAGGGGAAGGTAGGTTGGTGGCTCTATGAATGCATAAGTGACCACTTGAAGAGAGTGAGGAAAATGATCTTCTTGTAGATATATGCAGGAACTGCAACCTAGGCAAAAAGGGTTGAAGCATTTTTAAAGTCCAAAATAGCTACATAACATTTGGAAGCAACTCAGACAGACAGCTCCCTAGTTTGCTGAGGGAAGAGCAAGGGTAGCACACTCAGAGTTACAAGATTCTGGTATATAGGTAGTCTTTGATGTATGACCACAATTGAGCCCAACATTTCTGCTGCCAAGTGAGACATTTTGTTAAGTGAGTTTTGCCCCATTTTACGACATTTCTTGCCACAGTTCTTAAGTAAATCACTACAGTTTAAGTTAGTAACTCGGTTGTTAAGTGGATCTGGCTTCCTCATTGACTTTGCTTGTCAGAAGGTCACAAAAGGGGATCACATGACCCTGGGCACAGCAACCGTCATAAATGTGAGTCAGTTGCCAAGCATCTGAATTTTGATCACATGACCATGGGGATGCTGCAGTGTGAAAAATGATCACAAGTCACCATTTTTAGTGCCATTGTAACTCTGAAGGATCACTGAAGAAACTGTTGTAAGCTGAGGACTACCTGTAACAGCCAATCTCAATAAAAAATAGTCTTAACCATCTTGTGGAGTTGGTTTCTAGGTCTGAGCTACCTACTAAAGCTGATACCACTTGAAGGGCATATTTACCAGCAGGATCTCCATTTTTTTTCTATTTTCTATGCATCATATATGTGGATTGGTAGCAAACTGGGCAGTGCTGTGCACCCATAAGACAACATCTGCTGCAGCTTGAATGCTGCTTTCGGGTGTCCTGCTATTCTGTTGGGGGGGGAGGAAGCTCTTGGGGGAGCATTCTTTGCATGCTTTCGCTTTTGCTGTAACCACGTGGGAATTAGGAAGGGGGAACTTCGGAGGTGAGATGGACTCCAAGGTCGCTGTGCCCTAAGGTTGACTTGTTATCTGTCTTGTACCTCAGCATTCTCAAAGCAACCTTGTAGCTAAGCATTGGCTGCCAGTGGACTGGTCAAGGGGGTTGGCTTTTGGTATGGGAAGATTGCTTTGTGATTTGTGAAAACAGGGGAAAAAAGAATTTGTGATTTATGGGTTTGATGAGGAAAAAGGATGTAATATGGAAAAAAGGAGCCATGATTTAACCCTTAGAGAGGATAAAATATCAATGCATTTATGACTGGTGTAAAGAAGATTGAAAATCCTCTCTCCTCTCCTCTCCCCTCCCCTCTCCCCTCCCTTTCCTTCCCTTTCCCTTTTCTTTCTCCTTGCCTTTCTATTTGTATTGTTTTTATTCTGTAAACATTTGTTTAATAAAAATTAATTAAAAAAGAATAAGTATAGATGCTATGATGTTATAGAAGATTAGTTTGATTTATATTCATTGTTAATAAGTGTTTAGTATGTGTGTTTGTTTATAAAAAATAACACCCAGAGCCTTGTGACCTAGTATTGTTTGCAAAAACATAAAACAATCAGCCATTAGTAGGTGCCAGGAGATCCTTTAGAAACCTTCAATTTTTAAGCTAAGCTAAATTAGATTATTTTTCCTTCTCCAATGCTTTAACCTTCACATTTCAAACTATAGAATTAATAAGGTAAACCTCTTTACTAAAAAGAACATTATGATGAAAACCATATATAAGGGAGAAAGGATAGCAGGAAATATAGTTTCAATGTCCTCATATTATGGGTTGTCTGAAATGGTGCTGTTGACAAGATTTTGAGTTGAACTCCAGTCTGGGCCACCATAGCTGTGAACAGAATTAATCCTAGGACAGTAGCGGTCTTCACAGCAATGAGCAACTCTTTGTGATTTTTGGAAGGATAAAATATGCAGTTATTTGTAGAGTGGTAAGACCAACTTTCTTCTATTTTTTTCTATTTCTTCTGTTGCACTTTCTTTTTCTTGACCATGGTTCTGCAGTTGTTTCAGCCTTTGTATCTAATGGTTGAAATTGATAAAAGTACGGTAGTGTAAAGATAAGAACCCAAGGTGAAATCATGTTTCCGGTTTATCATTACTGTATTATTCTCCCCTGTTGCGGTGAATGGGATGGGGACCTTACAGGTATCACTTTGAACAAGGACAGAGATAAAACCAAAGAAGTCCATCTTAAGACAAATACTGGCCACATTTAAAAGAAAGCTCCTTTTCCAGTCTGTATTCTTTTGCCATTCTATAGAAGATACTTTGTTTGGAGAGACTTTGAGCAATTAGGAAAACTCTTCACATCAATCTGCCAAGGCCATACTGTACAATGTCAAGCTGTCATTGAGAGATAGTGATATTAAAGCAGATTCCAAGAAGAGTGAGAGACTTGAGAAAGGAGTATCAATTTTTGACAAAAGTCTTAATTGAAAAAGGGATAAATTTTAGATGGTTAATACCAGAAGGAGTAATGGAAAACTGGCAAGATCAGAGACACAGACTAGACACATTAGAGAAAGCAGAGCTTTTTTATGATCACTACTTTGGACAGCAAGAAGAAGAAAGGCTGAGAAGGAAAAGAGGAATTAGACATCAAGGAGATCAGATAGAGAAACAATGGGGTGAGTATAGCAAAGAACAAGAGAAAAGGGCTTTGGTAGAAGGAGTAAGGGCAAAAGAGGCAAAAAAGCAAAGAGAGATGAGAATGACGAGATCAGCTAAAACCTTAAATAAATAATCATGAAAGAAGAGATAAAAATAATCTTGATAAATATAAATGGATTAAACTCAACCATAAAAAGGAAAAGAACACTAAATAAACTAGGGAAACTAAAAATGGACATAATTTGTTTACTTCATATTAGGAAACAACATAAAAATTTATTAGAATATCCAAAATTGGGAGAATTATACACCTCACTTGCGGACCAGAGTAAAAGAGGTGTGGCATTATATATTCAGAAAGCAATACAAACTAAATTGATATATTCAGACGAAGAAGGACGAATCTTAATGGTGGAAGTAATTATGAACTGTAAAAAATCATTATTGGTAGCGATTTATGCTCCAAATGAAAATCAAGAAAATTTTTATCTAAAATTGCATAAGAACATAATAGAACTGGAATATGAAAGCATATGTATGATTGGAGATTTTATTGCTATTGTAAAGCCTGAGTTGGATTATAATACAATAACAAAAAATAAGACTCTAAGAAGAACACTTCCTAAATCCTTCTATAATATGGTGGATGAATTAAATATACGTAATGCTTGGAGAGAGAAATATCTGGAAAAGAAGCAATATATGTTGTATTCTAACAGACACCTGTCCTGGTCGAGAATTGATATGACATGGATGTCAACAGATTTATTTACAAATATACAAAATATAGCCATAGAAACAAGCACATGGGCGGATCACAACCAAGTTACAATCATATGGAAAGGACAAAAAAAGAGAACAAGATGGACATTAAACCAAACTATATTGAATGAAAAGGATTTTCAGCAATATATGAAAAAAGAAGTACTTTTCTTTTTTAAGGAAAACAAAAAAGAAGATACTTCACTTCAAAATGTTTGGGATACGACGAAAGCATACATGAGAGGACTTGCTATGACTTATTTGGGGAAAAAGGACAAACAGAAAAGACAAAATAAGGAAAAACTGGAGGAAGAATATAAGATACTTGAGAAAGAATTACAGAAAGATACACAAAACAAAAAGATTAAAAATTTAATAGAATTGAACAAACATAAAATGAACTTACTAGAAAATGAAGATGTGGCAATGAAAATAAAGGCAGCTAAGCCAACCTTTTTTGAGCATGCAAACAAACCAGGGAGATGGTTGACATATAAAATTAAAAAGGAGAAAGAGAAGAGATGGATTAAACAATTGGAAGATGCTGAGGGGATTTTACAACATTGAAATGAAGAAAAGAAAAAAATAACCTGGGAATATTATGAGAACTTATACAAGCAACAAATGGTTTCAGATAATAGGATAAAACATTTTTTGGAAGAAACAGAGATACCTAAAATGCCAGAGAAATTTAAAAAGCTATTAGAAGGGGAAATAACAGTGATGGAATTAATAGAAGCAATCAACAGACAAAAAAATGGTAAAACACCAGGACCGGATGGACTACCAGCAAAGCTATATAAGACATTGCAGGAAGTATGAGGTAATGTAATGTTGGAACTTTATAATGAACTTCTTTCTGAAGCTAAGATACCAGATTTGTGGTCCAAAGCTCTTATTACTCTCATACCAAAAGAAGAAATGGAAATACAGAAAATAAAGAACTACAGGCCAATTTCCCTACTGAATGTGGACTACAAAATATTTGCATCAATAATGGCGGAAAGATTTAAAAAGTTTTTAAATGAATTTGTACAATCGGATCAAAATGGCTTCTTACCCAAAAGACAGATTAAAGACAATATGCGAATTATATTGAATACACTAGAATATTATGAAACACATCCCGAGAAACAGATGGCATTGGTGTTCCTGGACGCTCAGAAGGCATTCGACAATGTGAACTGGCAATTCATGATAAGCCAATTACAGACTATGGATTGTGGGGAGAAATTTATAAATGTAATCAGAACAATTTATAATAAGCAATCAGCCAAAGTAATGATAAATGGAGATATGATTGAGAAGATCAACATTATGAAGGGAACAAGACAGGACTGTCCCCTATCTCCACTGTTGTTTGTTCTGACATTAGAAGTATTAAATAGACGTATAAGACAGAATAATGACATAAAAGGGATGAAAATTAAGAGGGAAGAATATAAGCTACAAGCATTCGTAGACGATTTAGTATTTATTTTGGAGGACCCATTAGAGACAGGACCTGTATTAATAGAACAAATAGAAAAATATGGTGAGGTAGCTGGGTTGAAAATTAATAAAGATAAAACCAAAATGTTAGTGAAAAATATTATTGAAAAACAAAAAAAAAGAACTCGGGGGAAAATTAGATATACAGATTGTAAAGAAGGTAAAATATTTAGGGAACCATCTGACAGCAAGATGCACAACAATTAAAGAGGATAATTATCATAAATTGAAAAGACAAATTGAAGTAGATTTGGATAAATGGAAAAATGTACAACTCTCATTAATGGGAAGGATTGCGATAATCAAAATGAATATATTACCACGATTATTGTTTTTGTTTTCAACAATACCAATAAGATTAGATAAGAAATATTTTGAGGGGCTTAATAAAATAATCTTGAAATATATGTGACAGGGAAAAAAGGCAAGGATTAATCTAAAAATGTTACAAGATACAAGATTGAGAGGTGGGTTTGGTCTACCTAATTGGGAATTGTACTATCAGGCTGCAGCATTATCATGGATGAGAGAATGGATCTTACTGAGGAATACAAGATTATTGACATTAGAGGGACATGATTTGCAGTTGGGATGGCATGCTTTCATATGGTATGGAAAAAACAGAATACATAGCTATTTCCAGAGACACCATATAAGGAACTCTTTATTTGTGGTCTGGGAGAAAGTAAAGAGAAAGCATTATTTGAAGATTCCAAATTGGCTCTCAACTATGGAGGCGCTAATACACCCCAATATTATAAGATATAAAGACTTACTAACAGATATGGGGAGTTGAAAACCAAACAACAATTAGAGGAACAAGGAATAAAGATGGATTGGTACATGAGAATGCAAATACAATCTAGATATGAAAAAGATGTTAAAATAGATGGTGTTAATTTGGGGACAACAGAGTTAGATGAAATACTCACAGGAACGGAAGAAAAATAGATTAAAAATGTACAGTTGTCTACTACATAGGAGTTAGAGAAAAAACAATGGACAAGGAATTTTGGATACACAATTGAATTAGATAGATGGCAGCAATTATGGGAAATAAACTATAAATTGACAATGGCAACTGCGTATAAAGAAAATATGTAGCTAATACTAGATGCTTTTACAGGTGGCACACGTCTCCAGAAAGATTAGCTAAAATGTTTAAGGACAGGTCTATGAAATGTTGGAAACGTCATCAGATACCAGGTTCCTTCTATCATATGTGGTGGACGTGTGTAGAAGTTAAAATTTATTGGAATATAATTAGAACATGGATAGAAAAGATGATACAACAACACATAGAACTAAGACCAGAAATATTCCTGGTGGCGCAGCAGTTAGAGTGCAGTACTGCAGGCCACTTTAGCTGACTGTGTTCAGCAGGTCAGCGGTTCAAATCTCACCGGCTCAGGGTTTACTCAGCCTTCCATCCTTCCGGGGTAGGTAAAATGAGGACCCAGATTGTAAATATATATATATATATATATATATATATATATATATATATATATATATATATATATATATACACACACACACATTGCTTACTGGTGTACACCGCTTAGAGAGTGCTTGCACTTAAAGCGGTATATAAGTCTCATAAATAAATAAATAAATAAATAAATTCTACCAGGGAAATACAATAAAAAGAAAACATATTTAATTATTCATATAATTACGGCAGCCAGGATTGTGTTTGCACAAAATTGGAAAGCACTGAAAGCCCCCCCCAGAGGGAGAGGTGATTGGGAAAATGCTGGAATGTGCAGAAATGAATAGACTAGCAATGACAATTAAAGATAAGACAGAGTCAGACTACTATGAAATCTGGGGAACTTTTTATGATTGGTTAAAAAGAGAATATGGTTAAAAGATAGTTAACATCAATTTAGATGGAAGAAGAAGGAGCAGATAAGGAGGGAGACCCAGGCGACCCAGTATTGAATAACTGGAGGTTGTATAAATATTTATATATATCGAGAAGGTTAGATAAATAGTATATATCAAGAAGTTTAGATAAATAGAAGTATTAATGTAAGAGAAAATTAATTTTATTGTATATAATACAGATAGGGAAATTTGGAGAGAGGAGTTGCTCGGACATTATCCCTGAATTGTATCTGAAGAGGGATGAGAGGGAAGAAAGGAGAGGAGAGAGAAAAGAGTAAAGGAGGGGAGAAGGAAGTAGGAAGGTTGGGGGAGAAAAGAAGAAGTGGGGAGAAAGGGGAGGAGAGTGGTGAAGGAAAGAGAAGAGGAGAGGAAGAAGAGGGAAGTAGGGAAGAGAAGAAAGGGAGAAAGAAGGTAGAGAAGAAGGAGTGTGGATACAGTGGAAGGGGAAATGGGCGAGCAACACACATAAGTCATGTGTGTGTATTTATTTCATCTTATATATGAATGTAAAAAGAATGTATGTTAACATCTGATAAATATCACGGTATATGTATGGGGGAGAGTTTGGAAAAATTAAAAATTAAAAAAAAAAAGCTGTCAGAAATCCCAGAGCTTGAGGAAAGTTTTATTATTCATGTTCGAATGAACATCGCTATGTTTGCTTTCATGCCTTGGCTTTGACCTTTCTTCAAATAATATCTATCCAGTCTTCTTAGGCCCTGCTTTGCATTGGCTCTTATTTCCAGCTCAGTGCCTTGCTCGATCTCTCAGTTGCTTCTATTCCTCTATTCCTTCAAGGTCACCTGTTTTTGGTTCTCTGCCTTTTGCCCTTCTAATAAAAGATGTGGCCTTTTGTCCTTTGGGATATTATTTATGTCTATTTTATCTATTCCTCCTGTGGCATTTTGATTTACATTGAAGTAAATTTTACATTCACCAGTTTTGTTTATTCCTTGCAGGTTAATAGCCTGTAGATGAAATCACTGAAGTACACAAGTCTTATGATCTGTGTTCATTTGTTTGTCAGATGAATATCCTGTCCCAAGAATGTACTGATTGTGGTTGAATACTCCTTCTAAATCCCATTCCAGTCTCCACTGCTTTGGGAAGCTTGAGCTTTTAAGTCTACGTGGATTTGATAAAAATATGTAGGCTAGACTATATTTTAAATAGTTAAAGATAACATTTATGTTTTATTCAACAAGCCCTTTCATTATTTATTAATCATTTCCATTAAGCTAAATCATTGGAATTTACCTCTCTTTCTGTATTTCCGTTGTCTTGCAACACACTGGCAGTTACCCAGGTAGAAAAGTGGAAGAGGGACTTAAGGGAAACTTTAGAGACGATTCACAGACTCCTGCAGCCAGATCTCTTCCATCCCTGCTGCAGAGCTGAGACTGATGGCATTTTTTCCTGTTGGCTGATGGTCCAATGAAGGGGGAAAGGCAAAGTCAGAAGAATTAATAGATCCTTTTCCTTATCACATGCTGCTTCTACCCATTCAGTTGTGTCCAACTCTTGGTGATCCACCACGTCTTCTAATCTTGCACTATTTCTTTGAGTTGTTCTATATACTCTGACCTATGTGAACTTTGATGGTGTGCAGCCACTGTGTTCTTTGGTGGCCCGGTTTGCTTTTACCATTAACTCTTCCAAGCACAATTGCTTTCTCCAGTGAATTCCCCTGCTTGATGTGGCCAAAATAAGTGAGACACAGTTTTGTGATTTTTGCCTTCCAGTGATATGTCTGGTGTTATGGTAAGGTGACCAACTTTTTTACAACAAAAAAGAGGACACGAATAAATTGAAGAAAAAAATATCATAAATAAAATAAACATTGTATTTATTGCAAAAATAATACAGAATACACTATAATATGATAAATGCATAATAAAAAATATTTGTAACAATAACATTTTATATTGTAATTATGCTTACATGCCTATTAATTATTTAAATGAGTACTTTTCCATTGAATGAATATTTTTTGTCAATGTATTATCTTCTAACAATATATTGGAAATATCTGAACAAGAAATATCCTTCATATTGAATTTTACGGCAAGTGCTGCAGCTAGAGTATCAACATTCAATCTCGATTTCTCACTTGTCCAAAAATCTACACAGCTGGACTGAGGGGGGGGGCAGCGGAGGCAGGTGTTCTGAGCCAGGTGCTCCAGGATGGCCACCTAGGTGCTCAGGGTGAGGTGGTGGCAGCGCAGGTCAGCACTACGTAGATCACCAGCTGGTGCGGCCCATGGAAGGTCAACTGCCCACCGTGCCCCCGCCCACAGCTCTCCTGCCAGCACCACTGCCCTGCCGTGGAGAGCCGGCTCCGCGGCTTGCAAAGCACCAGCTGAGCCAGCTTCGGCCCTGCAGCCACCCCCCCAGCACCACCGCCCACCCTGCCCATTCCCGTAGAGCCGGCCCCACAGTTTGCAAAGGCAAAGCACCAGCCGCGCCGGCTCTGGCCCTGTAGCCGTCCCCCCCCAGCTGCCCCCAGCACCACCGCCCAACCTGCGCATCCCCGTAGAGCTGGCCCCACGGCTCGCAAAGGCAAAGCACCAGCAGCCCCGGCTCCGGCCCTGCAGCTGTCCCCCCAGCTGCCCCCCAGCACCACTGCCCACCCTGTGCATCCCCGTAGAGCCGGCCCCGCGGCTCGCAAAGCACCAGCCGCGCCGGGTCCGGCCCTGCAGCCGCCCCCCCAGCACCACCGCCTACCCTGTGCATCCCCGTGTAGAACTGAACAGGGAGGATCAAGAGAAACTTACTGCTCCAGTCTCCTCCAGCTATCTGCGGAACTAAGTAAGAGATGGTATAGTTGGGTAGCAGTGAGGGATGCAAAGTTCCTGCAACTTGCACGTGCAAAGTTTGCTGCCCGGGTGTTTTGGTGCGCTCAGCAGCAATTCCTATTGGCTTTCGAAAGCCAATAAGGGGAATAGCACAGCTCAGGCAAAAGTTGAAAAAAACCATCAAAAAAAGGTCCCGGAACACCTTCTGAGCACTCTATGAGGAAAAAAAAGCCCTGCAGATAAGTCTTCAAATATAGAAAAAGAGGACATTTAGGAGGACATTTTTGAGGGAGGACAGAACTCCCAAAAGGAGGACTGTCCTCCCAAAAGGAGGACGGTATATGGAAAAGGAGGACATTTAGGAGGACACTTTTTGAGGGAGGACAGAACTCAAAAAAGGAGGACTGTCCTCCCAAAAGGAGGACGGTTGGTCACCTTAGTTATGGGCTCCAGTATTCACTTGTTAGTCACCTTTGCTGTCCAAGGAGTAAGTGCTACACATGCTACACATACAAAATCAAGATAGCACAATTCAGCAGTAAGTCAGAAAAGGCACAATAATGACAGGATAGAGATGGGTGGTGGAGGGAGGAGGCAGCAAATGTTATGCATCTGCTCTCCTGCCCTCTCAAGCATGGATGGATAGCAGTTCAACCCAGTTGTGAGTAAAGGCTTTTGTCTGTAACCATTGGTAGCAGAAGAATATAAGTATTAACTTCACACTACATTATCCTTAGAAAGTATTCATTTTCCTGTACAGTGTATTAGTGACTACAGTTTTAATATATGTTACCTATTAACTATTACCTGTTAAAAAGGTTAAGGTTGAATGTAACAATCATGTTTTCATTGTGGGACTGACAGTGCTTTTATTACTGCTTTTTCTTCCTGTAAATGAACACATAGTAATAGGGCTAGCAGGGGTGAATTCTCAGGAAAAGATGCAGCTGCTTTTAAGAATTGCAGATGATGCCACTCTTGTGCTTCTCTGGGCTCTGAAGCACCATCTTGGGATCAAATCCAAAATGCATAGCAAATCCAGGAGTCAATGTTTTCAGAAGAAATGGTGTCATTTCACATAGCCAAGATCTTCTTAAATCCAGCTTTTTGAAAGGATACCACTGCAGTAACAAACAGCCTCCCAGTGTATATTTCAGAATAATTTTGTACTCTGCTGTGCAAGATACCATGACTTTGATCACCTTTACTCCTGAAATACTAATGCCACAATTTAAATAACTCACAATTATTAGGGGGAAAATAAACATTTCAAGCTTTCCAATAACTGTGTTAAAATCTTGAACAGAGCCGCTAAGACTTTGTGCACAAGAATGGCAGCTGTAGTACAATTGAGGGATGCACAAAGGTTGAAATAATTTTCATATGTCCATAGAAGGGATCATCAGGCCTTGGGATCTTTCAGTCAAGTATAAGAATGACAGATATGTCTATGGAGATTCTCAGTCATCCAGGTCACGGTTGTCCTAAAGCTGCTTTTTCAAGAGGCAACTGGATTTTCTTTGTTTTTCTTTGAAGACATTTTGCTTCTCATCCAAGAAGTCAGAACTGAAGAAGCTTCTTGCATGAGAAGCGAAATGTCTTCAAGGAAAAACAAAGAAAATCCAATTGCCTCTTGAAAAAGCCTCTTTGGGTGAGAATGACAGACATGTTATTACAGTGGGCTGGGCTTTTAGATCAGGGCTTTTCAACCTTTTCACCGATTGTACCACTTTTAGAATATGGCAATATCTGAATACCACCAGTCGCCTAGCAAGGTGTCAAAAACTTGATGACAAAAAAAGGAAAAAAGTGATAAAGTACAGGTAGTCCTCGACTTACAACAGTTCGCTTAGTGACTGTTCAAAGTTACAATGGCACTGAAAAATGCCCCCTAAGCCACAGCCGAGCAAGTCACCTGCCTGCCCGCCCGGTGGCACTCTCATTCCCCTCTTCCGCTACTTTTTTAGGATGGTGGCGTACCACCTGCCAGGTGCCAATGTACCACAGGTGGTACCCGTACCACTGGTTGAAAAGCCCTGTTTTAGATGACTGAACCGCATTCATAATTAAAGAAAAAGAAAAGAAACAGTATACTGTTTCAGTAAAAACTTGATTGTGACATGCAAATTCTTTGCTGCCAGTTATTCCAGAACTATGGCTACAAGGTTCAGGTGAGGGTTAAAAACGTGAAAGGAAAAAAAACTATGGATAAGAAAAATGAATATAAGAGAATGATGGTTATAAATAAATAAGAATCAATATTAATACATAATGCATATGTACAGAAAAAGAAAATTGCAAAGAATGCAGTAAAAAAGTGCAAAGAATGGTTAAGAGAAACAGAGGAAATGCAGAATGATTTTGATGGAAATAAAAAAGAACCCTATTTTGTAAGTAGGTGAAAAAGCTTTAAAAGGAGTCTCAAGCAGAATAAATAAAAATTATAAGGGCCGAAAGGATTTAAGTAACTGAAGTAACTGAAACTGATGTAGGGAAATGTTGAAGGAGAATTTTAGAGATTTCTATGGGAACGATCATTGACATTATTTTGTTGAAAAGTGAGATTAAAACAAATGCTATAAATGTTACTATTCAGGAGGAAAAAAAAGAGATGAAAAAGGGAGTAATTATTACATGCAGTGAGAATGCTGAAAAAAAGTGAGGCTGCCTGAATAGACAAAGTGAATAAATGTTCAAGTCAGAATGTGATTAATATGAAGTGGCTTTGTGAGTTATTTAACATGCGTGAAGACTGTCTGTGCCTGACAATTGGAAGAATGTTGTTATTGATCCTTTGGAGAGGCAGTAAAAACTACAGAAAGAGAATAAGGTTCCTGCTTTGGCAGAATTAGGACTGAAAGGAAAGAGAAGTAACGGTAAGAAAAATCTGGGAAATACCAAGCAAGAATAGGCATACCAGTTCCTTATTCTTCCATAGACATTAATATGAGAACATTTGTTGTGCATTTGTTGATTTAGAGGACTCAAACAACAAAGTGAATGTATTTGATTTATGGAATGGTTTTCATAAACTGAAGGTGAAGGCTAATTGCCAATGGAGTAATATGATAGGAATTGTCAGAATCCAATTATATTTCATCTCTAGTTATCAACTATAGAAAACCCCATTTCTGCCTTCTCTGGATTCTGTCATATGATGAAGGGAAGGGGGTGAACAAAGGGGCTCTATGGCCCTCCCTTCAGTACACTTCAAAGGGATTGGATGTGGATATCCCCCAAAGGACTAACCATAATAAAGTGGTACCTGGGAAAATACTGATGGTCCGACAAAGAATGTGTATAAAAGGCAGATGGCCCGACAAAGAATGTGTGTGAAAGGGAGGTTTGTTTTTGCTTACCAGACAGCTCTTAAATTTAGAATGGCCAGACGGCCTGTTGTTAGCGCTACACATGATATATTACTAACTGCTTATCACATGGTGTATCTAAACTGCTTAACACTTGATATATTACTGATTGCTAAAAGCATTCCGATGTAAAAGAGGAACTATCGATTATAGATCTGTTTAGTAGTTTTCCTATGTTAGAATAAGGAACTATAGAATGTAACCATGCATGGAATGTGACCTGCTCAGGAAATAACCACGTCTGAAGGGTTATAAAAATGGTCATCAATGCACAGCCTGTTGTTCAGATTTTTTAGCCACGATGGCTCTCTGAACCTGCGCAATAAACTTCCCTTTCCTTGAAAGAGCTGACTCAAGTCTTTCATTTTCTACAACATTTTCTGGTGCATTGGCCGGGAAAGTTCTTGAGTGAGGCGATGTTTCGCTGAGGACGGCTTGACCCTTCGGACCTGCTGGAAAGCCATCTCTGAACTATTCTCCAGGCGCCGTGGGGGTGTGTTTCCTCCAGGAGACAGCTGTGGCTTCTCAGCAGAGCCGACAGTACTGAAGGCCAGTCCAAGAACCCTTTGGGAAAGGAAAGGAAGTCTGAACCAGCTCCTGGCCAGGACGGGTGCAACTACAAGGCAGGCGAGTATGTGTTTAAAGTAATGGTACCTATCTCATTTGAAGATAGAAGAGGGGGCTTGATCACTCCCCTGGACTCAGGACGGCGATCCTAAAGAAGTCCGTGTTAGGTTGTGTGGGTGGTTAAGCCAGTGCATTCCCTACTAGTGACCGTTGGAACGTCTGGCGCTGTAGGTCATTGGCAGTGTATTAGGATGGGGGGGGGCGTAGTAGCGTTCCCAGCACCCCGCTGGAATGCATGTTAAAAGAATGTGATAATTATTTTAATCGTACCCAGTATAGGGTCCCTTACCCTAAAGTAACTAAGGATAGACTGAGGTATCTGTGTGAATATCAATGGCCCTTCATGGATGTGGGGTGGCCCCCAGAGGGAACATTTAACCTTCAAATCATTGATGACCTAACCTCTCTGATAGCAGCAAATGAAGAAAACTATCCTAACCAATTTCAGTATATTGATCAGTGGGGTGATGCTGTTGCAGGACAGGCAGATGAGTTATTGCAATGTCAGGCTGAAATGGTTCGTTTATGTGTGGCTAGACCTAAGGGAAAAAAGCTTCAGGTTGAGATTAAAAGAGTTAGGGATGTGCAGATTTTAGAGACTAAGGTATCAGATGTAAAGAAAGAGATAAAGGTGGAAGTAGAGGAAGTAATCCTTAGACCCCCTCCCTATGTGCCGGCCTTTCCCCCATGCCCCCAGTGCTGGCTGCAGCAGCTGCTGTGCCTGGGGATGGGCTGACTGCTTCCGCTGTGCCTGGGGACATGCAACCAGTTGTGAGGCAGAAACAAAGGGGGAGGCTGTCAGCCCCCAAGGAGGAAGGGGATTTGGAAGGTCTCTCTGTAAATGTGAGGGGAGAAGTAAGTAAAGAGGACGTGGCAGGATGTACAGCAATTGTTGAATACTTTGTTGACTCCCGAGGACAGGGAGAAGTGGAAGGCTGCTGTTAGGCAGTGTTTGAAGGATAGGTTGCCGGCTGTGCGAGATATACAGCCAGAGATGGAAGCCAGGGCACCGGAAAAGGACCCTGAATGGAATACACAAAATCCAGCACATATGACCTTGTTAAAGGAATATCAGAATTTAGTAGTAGAGGCTCTTTGCAAGGCTGGGAAGCCTTCAGTGAATGTGTTAAAGCCGTCTTTAGTGATGCAGGAAGCAGATGAAAGTCCGGAAAGTTTCTTGCAGAGGTTGATTGAGGCTTATGAGCTTTATACACGGGTTGATCCAAGGAGTGCAGATAATGTGCGAATGTTGAATGAGAGGTTCATAGCGCAGAGTTATGAAGATATAAGAAAGAAGTTGCAGAGGTTGGAGGGAGCATTAGGAAAGAACACTACAGAATTGTTGGAAGTGGCCAGGAAAGTGTTTGTTAATAGGGATAAGGTGGAAAAACAAGAAAGAGATGCTAGAATGCATAAGAAGACAGAATTGTTGGCTGTGGCATTGCAAGGAGGGATCATGCTGGGACCTAATCACTGTGCTAATTGTAAGGAGGAAGGTCATTGGCAGAGAGAATGTCCAAGAAGGCAGATGCGAGGAAGAGGTTGGAGAGGAAGAGAAGGCAGAAGCTGTGGAGGTGTTGGCAGTGCCCCCCCCATGCACTCCCCCTTCATGGGTAGAGGGCAGAGAGGGGCTCCAGGGAATGTAAGAGATGGTCTGAGGAATGTAAGAGATTGGAATAGAGAGAGGGAAGTTGAAGGAATTGGATTGGCAGGGACCGGATGGATGGATTGAGCAAGGACATAGAGCTTTAGGCTGGGAGAGGAAACAAGCTGTGCTAGCTATTGCTGAACCCCTTAATAGGCGGCAACTAAGGGGCTTTTTAGGTTTGGCAGGATTTTGCAGGATATGGATACCAAATTTTGCTCTATTAGCAGCACCTCTTTATTCAGCTACAAAAGGAGGTGATAGAGAACCTTTTGAATGGGAGGGAGAACAAAAGAATGCCTTTAGGGAAGTGAAACAAGCCCTCACATCAGCGCCGGCTTTAGCTTTGCCTAACTTAGAAAAGCCGTTCAATTTGTATGTTGATACCAGGAAGAATATTGCCTTGGGGGTGTTGACTCAACAATTAGGACAGTGGCAGTGCCCGGTGGCTTACTTATCTAAGCAATTGGATGGGGTTGCCCAAGACTGGCCACATTGCTTGAAGGTTCTTGCTGCTATAGCAGTCCTTTTACAGGATTGTAATAAATTGACCTTCTCATGTCCCATAAGTGTCCACACCCCTCATGCGGTTCATTCTATCTTGGATAATAAAGGGCATCTGTGGATCAGCAGTCAAAGGCTTTTTAAGTATCAGGCAATGATGATTGAAAACCCTCAAGTGAAATTAGTGGTGTCTAACCGGCTAAACCCTGCCACCCTATTGCCCATAGAAGTGGATTCAGAACATAACTGCTTGCAAGTTTTGGAAACTGTATACTCAAGCCGTCCGGATTTATCTGATATTCCTCTTTGGGATGCTGCCCTGAATTGGTATACAGACGGCTCGAGTTACATGCAGGATGGGAGGAGGGTTTCTGGATATGCTATTGTAAATGATGAGAAAGTGGTGGAAAGTAGTCCGCTAGGAGCAAGCTGCAGTGCTCAAGTAGCAGAATTATGGGCATTAATTAGGGCATTGGAAAGAGCTGAAGGGGAAACTTTGAATGTTTGGACTGATAGTAAATATGCTTTTCTAACTCTGCATGCTCATGGTGCTGTGTATAAGGAGAGGGGATTCAGGGATTCGGCTGGCAGACATGGGTTACATGGACACTTGATAAAGCATCTTCTCGATGCAGTACAAAAGCCAGCAAAGGTTTCAGTTATGCATTGTAAAGGGCCATCAGGGGGGAGTGTGGACTCTGAAAATGGTGCAAGAACTAAATAAGCAAGTGGAAAAACTTAGGGACTATGTTGTTGAGCAAACACCTCCTAAACTAATAACAAGATGTCATCCCTTTAAACCAGGGGATAGGGTGTGGGTGAAACATTGGAAACATGAACAACTGGCGGGGAGATGGAAAGGACCTTATGAAGTAATAATGGCCTCTCCTTTAGCAATAAAGATTGCAGAATCTAAATCCTGGATTCACTGGACCAGAGTTAAAGCAGCTGCAGAACCTCTGTGGACAGTGAACAGGGACCCCAAGGTTCCCACCAAACTCACTCTTAAACGTGTTTAGTATGTTTAATGAATATTTTATTGTTTGTATACCAGATATTATATTAGCACAAGTATATCCTGCACATATATCTACAGCTGTCTGGCTGAAATTCAACCCCCTGCTAAGCCACACCCGGAAGCTGGCTTTCTACGCACGGGAGAAGAAAGGATGAAAGGCTTCCCTCTGCTTTTATATAGTACTATTGTTGCATGTAATAATGTTTGTCTTTCTAATTTAGGCCAATGGAGCAAGCCAGAAGAAGCTCCACGCATTATTCAATCTTATGCTATAGGAACGGGCACTTGTGAAGGTCACCCCCCTATTGGATTTTCCCCAGAATGCTGGAATGGTATCTTGCCTCATCCTTGTCAATTTCCCCAAGCATTTGACAGAATGGTTAAAGAAGCCCGTATGACAAGACAACCTGTCAATCCCGAAGCCTGTCAGTATGTTGGGTATATTCTTAGGAAAGGCATATGTGTAAAGGCCCCATATAAGAAGCCTCCTCCTCCTGTTACTCTGGAGTGTGGGCCTCCCTTATTCTGGGGATGGGAGCGGGTCACCCTAGTCTCGCAGTTGAAGACGGGATGGAAGGAGACTTGCATCGTACATGTTATCCCGGTGGAATTTGGAGTTACTATCCAAAGACCCCCGAGGAAGCGCCCAGAGAGAAAACGAAGTAGAAGGTCCCATCAGAATAAGGATATGCTCCATCCATTGGAGTCGAGGATGCAATATAATTTGTGGGTCCAATTGGCTAAACTAGCCAACACAACTGATTTTTGCCTTTCTGAAGCATATGACATGGAGAATCTGCTGTCCACATGTTTAATACCGTATGTGTTCCTGTCACAGCAGCCAAGGAGTTCAGTCAACACAAGTTTAAAGAACATATAGGCTATGAAACAATGTACAACTGGGGTCACATTTCCAAGTTTCTACCCACTGATGCTTTAGCTTTACATACTCCTAACGTAGCCATTCCAGAAGACTTACAATGTGCACATATCACAGGGTGTGAGCAGAATACACCTTCACCTCATTGCCTGAAAGTGAGCCAAGAAAAGCTGAATTGCCCATCTTTCCAATCAGTGTCCTTTAGTTATGCAAACATATGGTTACCTAAAGGGTGGTTCTTCACATGTGGGAAAGACACTTTTAATTATATTCCTGCCAATTTAAGCACATCATATTGTTGTTTAAGTAGACTGACTACCTTTTTACCAGATATATCACTTTTCACCACCCCTAACACCACACGGTACAAAAGGGCCGAGGTACTAACAGAGGATTGTGAGTCATCTCGCACTCTTCTGAATGCGGCAGAATACAATGCTTTGGCTGTCTCATTGGTGGGAGTTCCTGCACTTGCTCTAAGGGCACATGTCAACATAAATTCTGTGGCCTGCAATTTGGCTAAAACTATAAATGCCACTTCAATAGCCTTGTCTGCCATCAATCAGGAGATGATAGAATTACGCAAGGCCATTTTGCAAAATAGGGCAGCCATCGACTATCTTTTACTTCGCCAACATATGGGATGTGAGGCCTTTGAGGGGATGTGTTGTTTTAACCTCTCAGATCAATCCCCCGTCATAAATAAACAAATCAAAGTCTCCATAAAATGGCCTCAGAGCTGCAAATAGATTCCCTGGGAAATCGGTGGAGTAACTTATGGTCTTGGTTCCCAATAGGCCTTATTGGAAACATCATAAGAGCAGTAATCATTTTTATTGCTATTCTGATCAGTAGCTGTTGTCTTCTGCAATGTACCTTTTCAATGATGCACAACATAACACTACCTAAATGAGTGTCCCTGCTTGCAGAGAGAAAAGCTACAGCTCAGGTTATGGCTATGTGGGAATTCCAGAGACAAGAATATAACAACATAAATACATCAGACCCCAGTGTTACGGAATGAAACTTATCTGCAAGGATGAGATAAGTCTCATCAGGGGGGAATACTAATGGTCTGACAAAGAATGTGTATAAAAGGCAGATGGCCCGACAAAGAATGTGTGTGAAAGGGAGGTTTGTTTTTGCTTACCAGACAGCTCTTAAATTTAGAATGGCCAGACGGCCTGTTGTTAGCTCTACACATGATATATTACTAACTGCTTATCACATGGTGTATCTAAACTGCTTAACACTTGATATATTACTGATTGCTAAAAGCATTCCGATGTAAAAGAGGAACTATCGATTATAGATCTGTCTAGTAGTTTTCCTATGTTAGAATAAGGAACTATAGAATGTAACCATGTATGGAATGTGACCTGCTCAGGAAATAACCACGTCTGAAAGGTTATAAAAATGGTCATCAATGCACAGCCTGTTGTTCAGATTTTTTAGCCACGATGGCTCTCTGAACCTGCGCAATAAACTTCCCTTTCCTTGAAAGAGCTGACTCAAGTCTTTCATTTTCTACAACAATAACAATGGGGCTGTTACCTTTCATGTACTCCTCTCTGAAGTCTCCCTCCAGCCGGCAGTAAGGAAAAGGGGGTGGGAGTGTAATGCCTGAGACTGTCACTGGAAGAAGGAGGTGATTGGGTGGGGCTACTGGGGAACCCCTTAAAACCTTGAATGGGAGTGCTTGGACCCCAAGTCCTGTCTAGAACGCCTGCAACCATTTTCTCTTAATAAAGGATGCCTGTTGGAAGAACTATTCCAAGAGTTCTGTCTTCTTAAGATGCAAAGTGGGGTGGGTCCTTACAGGAATAAAGCATTTGTGAAAATAAATGAAATGCTTAGCTAATGGTTCAGAATTGAGCAGGGACTAAGACAGGGATCTTCAAACTTGCTGGCTGAGGAATTCTGGGAGTTGAAGTCCACAACTCATAAAAGGGCCAAGTTTGAAGACCCCAGGACTAAGAAGAGTATAATATATCCCCATGGTTGTTTAATGTTATGGATATAGAAATAATATATGCTGTTATATATGCTGACAGCAGGAAGACTACTTTATGCACAAAAATGGAAGGACACTTCGATCCCTACAATGGAAGAATGGCTGCAAAAGCTGATGGAGTTAGCAGAGATGGCTAAATTGACTGCATTGATTAAAGAAAAATATATATTTTGTTTTTACTTGGAAGCTGCTTCTGAACTTTGTGCTTGAGGTAGAAAAAATGAAATTTTGATTTTGGGCTTTACCATTAGACAGATTTGTTGTTATAGAAATGGCTACTTTATGTAAAAATAAAAAGTTGAGGATGTTACTGCTTTATCTTATTGCATTAGTAGGAGTTGGAAGTGAACATCTTTTTTTTTCTTTTCTCCCTTCTTTTCTACACTTCTCCTTGTCCCCTTCCCTCTTTTCTCTCCTACTACTTGCTTTTGTATTTTATATTATAAAGTAATATAAATGGTAAATTAAAGAAACAACAACGGCTGTGCATAAGGGCATGTTGAAATACAAAGAATAAATTGATAGATCCAGGCACGAATGGGTGCTGAATGAATACAGATCAAGATCAAAACAGAACTGTGAGAGAGATGTTGAGGTGATTTAGTCAGAGAGAGAGAATAAATGAGGATCAGGTTTCAAAGCAAACATAGGAAGGAAAAATGAAGTCAAAGGAATTAGAATTAGGGGCAGCTGTTGAGATCATCACAAAGAAAAAGGAGAGAAGTTTAAAGATCAAAATCCTTCATATAAATCAGTGTATGGTTGGATTGGGGTAAAGAAGATTTGCAAGCATACAAAGGCATTGAGAGGAACAGTGAATAATGAGAGGAATGGGGCGTTGACTTACCTGAACGCCTTTTCTCAGCAGGATGATGTAGAGTCCAATGGATGGGTTCTATGACAGCCTTCCTGCCCGGCAGACTGGGTAAAAACTTTGGCCACACCCCTTCCTCTGGGCGTGACCCCAGTTTTGACTTAGGCGAGAAACTTTGTTGGAATCAATATTGCAGCTCTTTATTACCTACCTGCCTAGACCTAACCCCTGGGTGGGCTTGGACTCTACATCATCCTGCTGAGAAAAGGCGTTCAGGTAAGTCAACGCCCCTTCTCCAGCAGGATGGCTGTAGAGTCCAATGGATGGGACATACCAAAGCCCTCATCTCCCCCTGGGAGGGAAGTCTAGGCTACCGAATTCTGAGCAGATACGACTTGCTGTAGCACTCTTCTACCAAAGGCAGCATCTGATGCAGCCAGGGAGTCTAAACGGTAATGCCGGATGAAGACAGACGGTGAAGACCACGTCGCTGCCTTACAAATTTCTTCTACTGGCGCTTGTGTTAGCCACGCCGCCGAAGTGGCTGCGCTCTGTGTTGAGTGGGCAGTCACATGTGCGGGTGCTGGTAGTTCCTGCGAGATGTAGGCCTGAGCTATGCAGGCTCTGATCCACCTACCTATGGTGGAAGAAGACACCTTCTTTCCCATAGATGATGGTTGAAAGGAAACAAATAATGCTTCTGTCTTGCGGAATGTCAACGTGCGTTTCACGTAGAAACACAGCGCTCTACGCACGTCCAGCTTGTGCCATCTATGCTCTAGCCTGTGTTTGGGTTTTGGGCAGAAATCGGGAAGAATCAATTCCTGAGATCTGTGAAAGATGCTGTTTACCTTCGGAATGAAGGCCGGGTCTGGCCTAAGGACGACCCTGTCCTTGAAGAAGGTACACAGATCCTTCCTTACTGATAGTGCCGCTAGTTCTGAAATTCTTCTTGCTGAAGTGATTGCCACGAGGAAGGCCACCTTCAGCGATAGGTGGTGAAGAGAACATGAATCAAGGGGCTCAAATGGTGCTGATGTCAAGGCTAGAAGGACTTTAGGCAGGTTCCAAGACGGGTACCTGTGAATGACGGGGGGCTTTGTGTTGGACGCCCCCTTTAAAAAGGCGCTAATCGCTGGATGTTGCGCTAGGGATGTCAAGTTGTCGCAAGAGAGAACAGTTGAGAGGGCCGATATCTGTCTGCGAATAGTGTTGACTGACAGGCCCTTGTTAAGACCCTCCAGGAGGTAATCTAGAATATTGGGGATGGATACTGTAGCTGGATCTAGGCGCACAGAAGCGCACCACCTACAAAAGCCTTTCCATGTAGCATCGTAAATCCTGTTCGTGGACGCTCGTCGTGAAGCTTGTATGATCGATATCACCCCTGCCGAGTAAGCTTGCTTGGCTAAACTTTGCCGCTCAAATGCCAAGCGGCTAGTTGTAGCCACTGGGGGTCTGGGTGCACAAACTTGCCCTGGCTGAGAGTTACTCTGTCCGGGGGAATCCTCCACGGGGGTGATATCGAAAGGTCCACGAGGTCGGCAAACCACGGGCGCCGTGGCCAATGCGGGGCAATGCAGACTATCTCTGCGCCTTCCCGGATCAGCTTGCGTATGGTCGCCGGTATTAAGGGCAACGGTGGGAAGGCGTACAGGAGATGCGCCGGCCACCGACACCTGAGAGCATCCGTTCCCTCCGACCCCGGAGACGGGAATCTGGAGAAGAACCTGGGGAGTTGTGTGTTCTTGTGGTTGGCAAATAGGTCCAGGTGCGGTTGCCCAAATCTCCGGGAGATCTCCTCGAACAGAGCCGGATCCAGGCGCCATTCCGCCTGATCCACCTTGGCTCTGCTCAGGCAGTCTGCCTGGGTGTTTGCCTCCCCCAAGATGTGTTCTGCCTTGATAGAACTCACATTGGTTTCTGCCCACCGAGCCAGAGCTAACGCCTCCTTCATTAGTTCCGCTGATCGCGTTCCCCCTTCCTTGTTTACATGGGCCTTGGCTGCTACATTGTCCGTTAACACGAGGACGTGCCTCCCTGTTACTAGATGTGAGAAATGGCGTAGGGCCAGGTGGATGGCCCGGAGCTCTAGCCAATTGATGCTGTGTGAGAGGTCCTTCTGGTCCCACTGGCCCTGTGCTATCTGGGTTCCCAAGTGGGCTCCCCATCCGAACAGGCTCGCATCTGTCGTGAGCGTGACCCTGTTCGGCTCTTTGAATATGCTCCCCTTGAGTATCTTGGGAGATATCCACCATTTCAGAGATCTCATCATCTCAACTCCCTCGAGTGGAGTCTTGCCCATGGTATAATGCCCATGCAAGATATCATCTTTCCCAGGAGTTTCGAGAGCTGTATCAAGGGCACTCTCCTGATTCTCTGAATTTGTTGAATTAGCTTGGATATGCTGATTCGTCGATCCTGGGAAAGGTATACCCTGCACTGTGACGAGTCTATTACTGCACCTAGGTGTTGCAGTCTCCTTGAGGGAGTGAGATGACTTTTGGCCAAATTGACCGAGAATCCATGCCCCTGCAGGGCTCGGATTGTGGTCTTGAGATCTACCCTTGCTTGTTCCTGAGATCTGGACTGGATCAAGATGTCGTCCAGATAGAACTGTACGCGAACCGGCATCAGTCTGAGATGGGCCGCTATTACAGCTAGAATCTTGGTAAATACCCTTGGCGCTGAGGATAGTCCGAAGGGTAGGGCCCTGTATTGGTAATGTCGGCCCGCGTAGGTGAATCTGAGGAATTTCCGGTAGCTGGGATGAATGGGGATGTGTAGGTACGCCTCTGTTAGGTCTATTGAGGATAGTAGATCCTCTTCCCTGACGCTGGCTAGGATGAATTTCAAGGAGTGCATCTTGAACCTCCTGTATTTTATGTAATAATTCAGGCCCTTCAGGTCCAATATTGCTCTCCATCCTCCTGACGGCTTCGGGATAACGAAGAGGATGGAATAAAATCCTCTTCCTTCCTCTCCCCTTGGTACCCTCTCTATGGCTTGAATTGACAGGAGGTGAGCTATGGCCAAAGTTAGCAACCTTGCCTTGTGTACCTTTCTGGAGATGGGACATCTGATGAACCGGCTTGGTGGGGGAGAACAGAAGTCTAAGGTCAGGCCATGCCTGATCGTTTCCAAGACCCAGGAGTCGGTAGTGGTCTGCTCCCAGACCTCGATGAAATTTCCTAACCGACCCCCGATGGGAGTGTCCTGTTTGGCGTCACTTGGTGCGCTTAAAGGATCTGCCTCCCGATCCCCTATATGGGCGTCTGGACTGGAACTGGCCTCTGGCTCCTGTGTTTTGGCGATCCTGGGGTCGATCCTGTCTCGGATAGAAGGATCGCGAGCCTCTGGGCCAGTCCCAGGATTGCCCTGACCGAAAGGGCTGCCTCCATTCCCAGGGGCTTCCTGGGCGGGAGTCCTGTCTCCGGAAGTCTTGACTGCTTCTCCTATCAAACTTCTTTGATGGGTGTACTAATATTTTCCTCTTGTCTCTGCCTTCACTGACATGTGGGTCCAGTATGGACCCAAATAGGAATGCCCCGCTGTATTTGGACGTCGAGAGACGCCACTTGGACCTCAGGTCTGTCTTCCAATTTTTGAGCCACAGTAGCCTACGCGAGGCTACTGTGGCCGCAATGGATCTTGCCGCGTACTTCGTTGCGTACAGCGAAGCGTCAGCCGTGAATTGAGAGGCCGCGAGGAGCTTAGCCAATGTCTGGTGTACTCTGACCTGATCTGGAGGCACCGTGCTTTGCAGCTCCCTCAGCCACATAATGCAGGCCCTCGCAAAGAATGATGATGAGGTGGCTGCTTTGGCCGCCCAGGCTGCAGCCATGTGGGAGCGACGGAGGGAGTGTTCAAATTTCTTTTCTTCCGGTTTCAAGGCTTCCGCCATGTCTCCTGGAATCGCGGAGGTAGAAAATAATGAGATCAAGGGGTTATCTACCATAGGAACCTCTAACATGTTCGAGAATGAGGGAGAAAGGTTGAACAGCTTTCTTTCCACGCTATTGGGCGCCGGTGGGCTTGCCAGTGAGGACCATTGTTCCTCTACCGTGGTCATGAAGACCTCCGGACATGGAATGTACTTATCCTGTGAGACCTTCTTGGCAAATAGAGGATTGGCCTCCTTGCTTGTAGAGGGCATCTCCTCCTGTACTGAAGTTAGGCTGACTGTGGAGACTGCCTTTATCAGGAGTGATTTTAGGAGCACAGGGTTAAAGATACCAGAGCTCGTCGCCTGCTCAGGTGCGGTCTCCTCATCCTCCGAAAGGGGCATGTCTGACATATCAAGGTCTAATGAGTCACCCTCTCCTATTTGAGAGGAAGTCTCAGAAATGTTGGTAGGGGGCGGCCTGGGTCGTCCCTTATGGGGTGTGTGAAAGGCCACTTGTCCCTTAGAAGCCATGAACTGGGAAAAGGCATCCTGCATGAATGCCTGGAATCGTGCCGACCATATGTTCTCCTGCGCTTTGTCGCTGGAATGACACGCTGGAGTGTGGTCGGGTGAAGAAGTTGGTGAGGAGGGAGTGGAGGAATCTAACTGTTCAGTTTCCCCAGGAGGAGACCAAGTTTTGAGAACTTCCTGGGCAGTAGGTTCTGAGATAGGTGTCACCACTGGGACAGGGGAAACCATGCTTGTCCCAGTGGAATTGGTTCTCTGTGCCCTGCTAATTTGTCTTTCTAAAGCCAAATGTCTCCTCGAAGCCTCTCGCTCAGCCGTTTTAGATTGTCCCTTCTGAGTAAGATGCTTTGTTTTAGCCTTCTTCTTCCCCCCCACCTCTGGTTCAGAGGATCTGCGTTTTTGCTGCTGTTGTGGGGGGGACAATTGAGGGACCTGTGTGACTGAATACGAGACATTGTCTGCCATTGTGCCAGACACCCCGAGTAGGTAATGCCTGGAGTGGGGGCATAAGATACGCAGATCAGATGCAGATGCTTGGGGCTGAGCCCTCCTCTGCCTATACCAACAATGGCCGGACAGACAGGATTCTTTGGACAGGAGATCCTGCAAGGCAGTGACTAAAGGTCACTATATGAACAGTTAGAGAAAATTATTCCTCCTCACCTAATCCCAGGACTCTTCAGCCCTGGTCCAACACAATGCAACTGGTGACTTTAACTCCCCCAATCTGTGACTGTAAAAACAGATCACGTTCGAATTGATTGCAGTTTGCCTATTTTCCCCCTCTTCCCTCTTTGTAATGCAAGTAGGCTCCTCCGGATGGCGAAAAGCCCCACCCACAATGGAAATGCGGGTTAATCCGCTCGTTCAAAATGGCGAATTGGAGGAGGCCACTCCCCCCAACCACAGCCTATGGAGACCACGAGGCTCACAATGGCGGTTCTAGCTGCCGGCTCTGAAATTTTCCTTGTCCTCCCTGCGCGCCGGCAAAGGAAAAGGGGGGGGGCAAGCCAGGAGGCGAACGCCGGCTAAAGCGGCCCTTTCGGGCTTTGAGTGCAAGGGGGGGAGGCCCCCGTGCCGATCGGCTGATAAATGTGCTGGGGGTCGGTAAACGACCCGGTGAGCCCCCCGAACCCCTTGGCTGGTCTCCCTAGCCCTTGGGGATACTCTCACCACTCCGATGATCCTCCGTTGGGTGGAGATCCGGTCTGAGCCAGCTGCTAAAGGTCTTGTTATTGCTAATTTCGTCTGGAAATTTAGTCTGGGAAGAGGGAGATTTTGTCTTAAGCTATGGATTTTTGAAGAGCTGAATCTCGCACTGCTATCGGGCTTCGAGACTGAGTCAAAACTGGGGTCACGCCCAGAGGAAGGGGTGTGGCCAAAGTTTTTACCCAGTCTGCCGGGCAGGAAGGCTGTCATAGAACCCATCCATTGGACTCTACAGCCATCCTGCTGGAGAAAAGAATATATGCACCGAATGAGAACCAATACGATTTTTATTATAAATTACATGAGAAATTGATAGAATTGGGTCATTTAAATATTTGTATTGTGGGTGATTATAATGCGGTGGTGGATGCAAAAAAAGATTACATTAGTGATAAGAAAAATAAAAAGAAAAGAAAAATATTACCAAAGACCTTCTTTGATTTGGCACACGAACTTAATCTATCGGATCAGTGGAGAAAGAGAAACCAAGGGAAAAAAGGATATACATTCTTTTCAAACCCACATAAGTCATGGTCTCGAATAGATATGGTATGGGTAAATGAAGAATTAGGACAGGATATAGAGACTATAGAAATAAAACCAAATGTATGGGCAGATCATAATCTGTTGGAAATAGTTTGGAAAGGTCGTAAAAAAGTAAGAAAAAGATGGGTAATGAATTCTTATATTTTGAAGGAAAAAGAATTTATTGTACAGACTAAAAGGGAAATGGATTATTTCTTTAAACAAAACACAAAAGAACAAACATTGGTACAAATTATTTGGGACACAGCAAAGGCGTATTTAAGGGGGCTAGCAATATCTTATATAGCAAGGAAAAATAGGGAGAAAAGACAAAGGCAAAACGTATTACAGGAAGAGATTAAAAAATTTGAATCCAAACTACAAAAAGAGCCCCAGGATGAATCGATTAAAGTGGGAATGGCATTAGCCAAACATAAATTAAATGTGATGGAGCAAGAAGAAAGAGTTAAAGAATTGAAATTGGCGAAACAAAATTTTTTTGAACATGCAAATAAACCTGGGAGATGGCTCTCTTATAAATTAAAAAAAGAGAAAGAGGGAAAAATAATTCAGGAACTTTATGATAGAAATGCAGAGTTACAATATAAAATGGATAAAAAGAAAGAAATAATTCAAACCTACTTTGAGTCATTATATAAAAAAGATGAAATAGATGGGGAAAAGATTAAACAATATTTGAAAGTTAATGATCTGCCAGAATTAAAAGAAGGTCAAAGAGACATACTGAATGGGAAAATAACAGCTATGGAATTAAAAAGGGCGGTGCAAAAACAAAAAAAATAATAAGACCCCGGGACTGGATGGCCTTCCGAGGGAGCTATATAAAACTTTCCACAAAGATTTTGAAAAGATATTACTAGAGGTGTATAATGATGTGTTTGAGAAATCTAATCTACCAGCCTCCTGGATAGATGCCATCATAACCCTTATCCCAAAAGAAGGCACAGACCTCAAACAGATTAAAAACTACAGGCCAATCTCGCTGCTAAATACGGATTACAAAAGTTTTATTAATATAATGGCTGAAAGATTAAAGTTAATTTTACAAAATATAATACATCCAGACCAAAATGGTTTTTTACCCCAAAGACAAATCAGAAACAATATTAGAACGGTGTTAAATGTCCTAGAGTACTACGAAATACATTTAGGAAAACAGGTAGTTTTGATTTTTTTAGATGCGCAGAAAGCATTTGATAGCCTCAATTGGCAATTTATGTTTCAACAGATTGAGGATATGAAATTTGGTGAGAAATTTAGTAACATAATAAAGGCAATATATAGAACACAGAGAGCTAGTGTGACAGTCAATGGAGAGAATACAAAAAGTTTTGAAATAAACAAAGGGGTAAGACAAGGATGCCCAATTTCACCTTTACTTTTTATTTTGACGCTTGAAGTATTATTAGTTCAAATTAGAGCAAATAAAGAAATAAAAGGGGTACAGGTCAAAGCAGAGGAATATAAGTTACAGGCATTTGCTGATGATCTGGTTTTCTTTATTAAGGAACCTATAGATAGAGGAAATATTCTTATGGGTGAAATAGAAAAATTTGGAATAGTGGCAGGATTAAAAATTAACAGAGAAAAGACTAAAATGTTAGCAAAAAATTTAACCGATAAACAAAAAAGGAAATTGGAAGAGAATTTGGGATTACAAGTAACGAAAAAGATTAAGTATTTAGGAATTTGGATAACTTCAAGGTGTTCCTCAATAAAAGAAGACAATTATACAAAATTGATATTAAAAATGAAACAAGATCTTGAGACTTGGGGGAATCTCCAATTATCATTATTAGGCAGAATCACATTGACTAAAATGAATATTCTACCAAGATTATTGTATTTATTTCAAACAATTCCAATAAAATTAGAGAAAACTTTTTTTAAAGAATTGGATAAAATAATAAATAAATTTATTTGGGCGGTCAAAAAACCTAGGATAAATATCAAAACATTACAAGACAGTAAGAGTAGAGGTGGTCTTGGACTCCCTAAATGGGAAATCTATTATTATGCGGCAGGATTATTATGGATTAAAGACTGGATAAACTTGGATAATGAAAGGATACTAATGATAGAAGGACATGATCTACAGGCATGCATTTCTATGGGAGAAACAGAAGAAAACATAAACATATTTCCAGCAACATCAGATAAGAGGAGCATTGATCAGGATATGGGAAAAAATAAAAAAAAGACACTATGGGAAAATTCCAAATTGGTTCTCGCCGATGGATGCAGTGATTCATCCCAATACATTAGAGAAAAAAAAGATGATTAGGTATAAAGAATTACTGGATAACCGAGGAAATCTCAAGTCAAGAGAAGAGTTGGAGGAACAAAGAATACCCATAGATTGGTGACCGTATTTATAAATTCAATCTAGATATAATAGGGATAGGCAAGAACATGGAACTAGTCAGACCCCACACCCACTTGATAAAATTCTAGTAAGTAAGGAAGGAAAACTATTATCAAAAATTTATAAATACCTATTAGAGATAGAATTAAAGGAAGAAAGAGTGAAGGGGCCAATGATAGAGTGGGCACGAAATGTGGGGCAAAATATAAATTTAGAGGAATGGGAAAGATTATGGAACATAAATTGCAAATTGACGCTATCAACTGCATACAGAATCATTATAAAATGATTTACAGATGGCATTTAACACCGGCGAGATTGGCTAAAATGTATAAAAATATAGACCCGAAGTGTTGGAAATGTAAAATCAGAGAAGGAACATTTTATCACATGTAGTGGCTGTGCCCCAAAGCAAAAAATTATTGGGAACGAATAAGAGATTGGATACAGGATATAACGGAGATACAAATGGATTTTAAACCAGAATTATTTCTTTTGGGCATAATAAATTTAAAGATGGAAAAATAACTCCAACATATCATTATACACATATTGAATGCAGCTCGTATAGCATATGCTCAATGTTGGAAGAATGAAAATATTCCCACAAATGATATGATTATGTACAAAATCTTGGAATGCGCAGAAATGAATAAACTTACGTTAGAATTAAAAGACAAGGAGGCGACAGAATTTTATGAAATTTGGAATAAATGTTATAATTGGCTAGAACAGAGAAAGGAAAAGACATAATTATTGATGCACATAAAATGTAAATAAGATGTAAAGAATGCTTAAAATGTATACTACTATTCTGTTAAAAGAAAAAATGTATGTTTATGTATTTTAAGTTTGTTTGGATGTATGGTATATGGTGAAAAATAATAAAATAATAATAATAAAAAGAATACGTGTCCGTGTAAATTCGATTCAAATGTATATTTCCTCTTCTCTTACCTAATGCCTCAATTTGCTAGGCTTATTCATTTCTAACCCATTTTCTGCGTTTTGCATAATGAAAAGGAATAGTGTAATAGAAATGCCAAAGAAAAAGCAGGGTCATTGCTTCTAAATGTCTGTGGAGATTCTCAGTCATTCAGGCCATAGTAATCCCAAAGATGCTTTTTGTGGCGCCTTCTTGGGTTTGTTCTCCGTCAGGACAAGAGTCAGCAGTCCATCTGCATTTAAAAGACAAAGGCCACACTTTTGAAGATAGCAAAGTCCACATTTTGGACAGAGAGGACCACTGACTTGAAAGAAGGGTCAAAGAGGCCATCTATGCCAAAACTGAACAGCCCTCTCTCAGCAGAGGGGGAGGGATACGACATCATCTATCTCCAGTTTACAATACAGTCCTTTCAACAGTTCTAAGGCAGCTCCACACGCATTTGCACTGCTCAGATGACCCTGAGGACACAAGTAAACTGCCAAGTGGCCTTAACAACTCTCTAAAAGAATGCAAATGACCAGCTGTCTGCAAGGAGCATAAATCCTTCCATTCCCCACCATCCAGTCAGAGCTAAATTCTTGGATGAGAAGTGAAATAACTTCAAAGAAAAACAAAGAAAGTCCAGTTGCCTTGTGAAAAAGCATCTTTGGAACTCATTGCTTCTAGTCATTTTGAAGTACCAATGAAATGGGATTGTTAGTTGATATATTGAGAAAAGACATCAACTGCATCAAATTTTCTATTCATTTCTTTTCCTTTTGGCAGAAGGTCAGCTGAATGTTATTGTTGAGAAAAGTCAGCCTGGCTTAAATCCAGAGGATTTCCTATAGAGAAAGACACCACAGAAACATTTTTCTTTCAGAGATTTTTTTGGGATCTATTGTAATTGGAATAATATTTTACAAGCACTCAAATCTCTGTAAAAAGCAGTTTTAAGGACTAATTGTGTAAGATCATAAGTAGGAAAATTACAGACAGAAATGCATACATTGATAAGGGTCAAAATCTAAGGTAACTCTTAGGGAATGAGAAATGAGAAGAACATTATATTTAACCCTGTATTTAAAAAACAACAACAAAGAAACATTAACCAAGAAACATTCTCTTCTTCAATATTCCTTCATATTAACATCCCACCTGCCTTCTGCTTTGAAACTCACAGACAACTGAGAAAAGAATCTATATCTGGATATTTTGCAAGGATTTCTGAATGTCATGATCCATTTATTATGATCCCCCTCCCCACTTTATCTTTCAAATGCTTCAGATCAATTTTGGGGTACTGGATAAGAGGAAACGCTCAGTCTACTGATTTTTGTTTTGTTTTGATCCAACAAATCCCTTCTACTCAGTCTGCTACTGATGTACTGTCCACTGAACCATCCTTGCTTGGTCATTTTCTACTAGAGATACTAGAGATGGAATATTCAAACCTACGTAACAAAGGATTTGGTTTGGTCGTCCAGAGACAAAAAAAGAAAACTTAATGAAAAACAGAAACATGTTTGTAGGTCAGTAAGCAAACCAACTATCAAGATAAATGTCAGAGTGGACTCAAATTTCTGCTTAGGTATTTTGAAGTAAGCCGTGTGGCTCAACAGTCTTTGCCTCCCAAGGTTTGTCTTTCAGTGCTGTAATGAAGAACAGTCCCTCCACTGAAGAAGACCTTCCATCGTGGAGCATCTATCACGATGCAGAGGAAGGCAGGAGAATTCAAGATTCTTGCCAGTTCAGTGGTGCAGCCAAGCTCTTTTGTCTTCTGGTGATTATTGCTTAGGCATGGCAAAATCCCAGGCGGTCTCTTGAGCGCACTTCCACATAGCCCTCATGAGCCGTGTGAAGCCCATGTCTTTGGGTTTCTCCAAACCCCTCATAAGCCTCTGCTTCATGATAGCAACAAATTCCTTATTGCTCAGCTCTCCATTTCCTGAGGGAAGGAAAGGGAAGAGTAGTTCAGACAATGGGAAATGTAAACAAGCCAACTAATAAAAAAATAACTTGCAGCAGCCCTGCCCAAATGTTTAAGTCATTGAAGACTAATTTCTACTGAATCTGCATTGGCCCATTTTCCTTCTTGATCAGAAACGTTAATTTCATGTGTGATGTCTAAATAAATTATGGTGGAACACTGGTTTAGTTCCTACTAGTGTCACTCCCTCCCCAAAAGAAAACCACCAGGATTTTTTTTAAAGAAAAAACAGGGTTATTTGTTAAGTGAAAGCATAGTCAGCAATTTTTTTTGTGGCCCAGCTCTGTTTCTGTTTGTTATTTTAAGCAGAGACTCTCTTGTTTTTCTAATTATCTTTGCTCATTATCCACATTTGTGATTCAGAAATACTATATTTCTTTATGGAAATAATATTTTATTGCTACATGGCTATGGTCATTCTTGTTCACTATAACTGGTGGGATGGAAAAAGGGAGACTTTTGGAGAATTAAAAAACAAAAAGCCTTATTCTCATAGACAAATATATGTCAAATATATGTAGATATAGACAAAGCCAACCTACAGTAATATACAAAGCCCATTGTCATGACTAAATGAGAATCTGGCCCTCAAATTATTATCATGAACTCTGATTGTTAAGAAAGTGAATCTAATCATGGTTTTTCACTGAAGTAGTGCCTTGATGATAATATGGAGAAATATGTTATTTTTCAGCAGACCTTGAAACTTGTAATTCAAGATAAATAATAAAGTAGTACAATACACTTCTTCACTTGTACTCAGTAATGAAAGCAATTCCTGCCTGAATTAAATTTACCAGCAATTGAAACCATGCTAACAAAATAGGTACATAGGTTTACATACACATATACTGTAATTAACTTCAATTTCCCATACTATTCTTTTATGTTGCATATGTATGCAAAGGTATTTAAAGAGATAGAACAGGAATGTTTTTTCCTCTTATGTTCAAATGAAAGAGTTGATGATGCAAGGAAAAACAATACAAGTTGGCCTTGATCAATGCAATTAATTAATCCCATGAAATTATCATCACATTTGAATTTGCACCATTCAAAGTGACATTTCTATGAAAAATATGGTAATTGCTTCCAGCTTGAAGAAAACAGACAGTAAGAAATTTTAAGCATAAATATTTATATGTATATCAATGAAATAGTACCACAAAGGATAAAAAAATATATTTTAATCTAAATTTATGGCCTACAAAGTCAAACTATAGAAAGCAAAATGAAAACAAAGGAATTCTATTGCAGATTTCAGGCATTCCAATATCTTGTCCTATTTTAGAGATGCTATGACCTCTCTGACACTGTTCAATTACATCAAATTTTGTTTTAATGTAGCAATAAGCCTTTTTATAAAAAAAAGTAATGTTTTTCTCTGATGGAATCTTTCTTTTTTTCCATTTTGCACGCATGAAGATTAGCAATGTCTAAGACTCCAACCGCAACTGTGCAGGCACAAGGCTAATATTAACAGAATTTTGGGCTGCATTAGACATTGAAAATTATAATAATTATATCAAACATATATGCTTAGGGACTTTCTGAGAGTATCCAGTTTTGCCATTTTGCAAGGATGCAGTTAGAAGCTGAGAGATCACAACTCTAAAATAACTTCTCTCTTTTTATGCGCAATAGGGCTTATTGGCTTTTATTCAGCAGCTGAGCAAATATGTTGCAAATGTCTTTTATGCTACAGGTAGTCCTTGACTTACAACAGTTCATTTAGTGACTATTTGAAATTATAACGGCACTGAAAAAAATGACTTATGACTGTTTTCACACTTAGAGCATTGCAGCATCTCCACGGTCAAATAATCAAAATGATGGCTGCAGTGTCCCAGGGTTATGAGATCAGCTTTTGTGACCATCTGACAAGCAAAGTCAATAGGGAAGATTCACTTAATAGCTGTGCTACTAACTTAACAACTGCAGTGATTCACTTAACAACTTGGTAAGAAAGATCATAACATGGGGCAAATTTCACTTAATAAATGACTCACTTAGCAACAGAATTTTTAGGCTCAGTTGTGGTAAACTGAGAACTAATTGTATTTTCTGTTTCCCCCCCAAAAAATTACAACTTAAATTGTTAGGTAAATGCAGTTATTTCTACGTTTTCTCAGTTCCCTGAATCTATAACATTATTTTCATCCAAAATAAATTAGGTTAAGCTAAATGTAATGCATTGCTAAGCTGGCATGCGGAAACACAAAAAAAGAAACATCTCGGTGAAAAAGAAACATCACTAATATGGATTACCCAACCAAAATTTTGTTATAGTTATTAACCAGAAATCCAACATTATAAATAAATAATACCCGACGCAGAATAAAAGAGTCAACAATTTTCATTTGTAAGGTTACTATCGTGTATGGTCATTCTCTGCCTAGCTGAAAAATACATGACTTTAGGAATTTATCAGCTACAAAATTGTTCAGATGACTGGGAAGATTTTTAAAGTAATGGCTGGAGCAGCAATTGTTTTATACCATTCTGTTTGGTGTAGTGGTTAAAGTTTAATTTCTCTTCTGCAGTTATAATTTATTTCAAGAGGAAAATCAACATGAACATCTGGTTTTAAGCCAAAGGTTGCTCTCAGAGAAGTATGAAATAGGAAAGTAGGTTCTGCTCGTTTAGTAGACGTTGTGTTAAAGGCAAGTCAAGTAAAATGTTCAAAAAATCCCTAATTAGATATTGTAATCTTACTTTATTATACTTCTTGCCTTGTGTTTTTCTGCATTATAACTCACTCCTTTTTTTTTTAGTAAGTAATCTACCCAGACAACTCTTTTGTCATTAGGTAGTTTAAAAAATAAATAAGCAAGAGGGTTTCTTTGTCACTTCTGTTTAGATTTAGATTACTGTTTGGCATATCACAAGCAATATGTCATAGCAATAGCACTTAGACTTATATATTGCATCATAGTGCTTTACAACCCTCTCTAAGTGGTTTACAAAGTCATCATATTGCCCCCCCCCCCAGCATAATCTGGGTCCTCATTTTACTGATCTTGGAAGGATGGAAGGCTGAGTCTGGTGAGATTCGAACTGCTGAACTGCACTCAGTCAGCAGAAGTAGCCTGCAGTACTGCATTCTAACCACTACGCCATCACAGCTCACTGGGATGCTATCCCAAAACAAGAAAACCAATATGAAACAGTGCTTCTGAACAGAATAGCAATTTTCAATACAGGTAGTCCTCAACTTACAACAGTTCATTTAGTGACCATTCAAAGTTACAATGGCATTGAAAAATATGACTTATGATCATTTTTCACAGTTACCACCTTTGCAGCATCCCCATGGTCATGTGATACTTGACTCTTATTTATGACCGTTGCTGTGTCCCACGGTCATGTGATCCTCTTTTGTGATCTTCTGACAAGCAAAGTCAATGGGGAAGCCAGATTCATTTAATAACCATGTTACTAACTTACCACCTGCAGTGATTCACTTAAAAACTGTGGCAAGAAAAGTTGTAAAATGGGGCAAAATTCACTTAACGAATGTTTCACTTAACCGCAAAAATTTTAGGCTCCATTTTGGTTGTAAGTATGCAGAACAGCAGTCCATTTAGCCATGGATTTTGAAAACTCTATCTGCAAAACTGAACATAGTTGGCTCTCTAAATAGGTTAATGTTTTAGTTCAACGTGAGCAACCTTTTAAGAATTTTACATTTAAGAAGCTATTACTGGGAGTTTGAATTAAAGCTAACTCATGCAATGAAACCTTGGATTTTTCCTGAAATTTGTCCCATTGTCTTCTTCAGCTGGATGTATGCAGCTGTAGCTTAGGTAAGAAATTTTGTGTGCAGCACGTCATACTGCATATAAAAAGGCTTGCATATATCATAAATAAATAATTCCAATGTTCTCCAAAGCAGGGAATTTTTTTGGGGGGTTAGGTGTTATGTACAGATAATTTAATGAAAAAGATTGAAAGGCAGAAGGGAGTGTTACCAACAAAACAAATTATTAATCAACTCTGTCATCCAGTGGCCTACTTTAGAGTCAAGATTTTGAAATCCCAGGCTAATTTTTGTTTGCTTTCCCCAACCTTCTTATCAGAAGAAAAATAAACAATTTAACAACTTTAATCCCAATGCACTTGGCCTCAGTTAAGAAGCAGCTTGTCTTTTCCAAAGTATTATTTACAGCAAAATGGTCCCTCGTTCAGGGAGATGACTAACATGGAGCCCTTGAGGACTGATTTTCAAATAATCTTCTGTAGCAACCTCTTAAATTTATGTTCACCTACTTGCTGCCTTCTAGATATACTGAACTCCCATTAGAATGAAGGTAATGATTTCAGCTTGGGGGAGATTAGTTTAAAACTAGCCCTACTTTTGTACTTTTCCCAAATTGGTAATAATACTGAACTTGCACTGTTTATATAGGAAAGCTAATTCTTGGTCACATGTTTCCATTTTGATTGCAAGGATTTCATTTCTGCTTTTCTATGGAATCTCCCTAGGTAAAAGTAAAAGTTTCCCCTTTCCAGTCATGTCCGACTCTAGGGGTGCTGCTCATCTCCATTTCCTATCCGAAGGAGCCAGCATTGTCCGAAGAAAATTTTCATGGTCATGTGGCCAGCCTGGCTATATGCCACAGGTGCACGGAATGCCGGTACCTTCCCACCAAAGTGGTACTATTTATCTACTTGCATTTGCATGCTTTTGAACTGCTAGGTGGACAAGAGCTGGGCAAGAATGGGAGGTGGGGTCTTGAACTGCCAACCTTCTGGTTGACCAGCCCAGTGTCTAAACTACTAGGCCACCAGGCCCCTTATGAATGCTCCCTATACTAAGATATTGAGCCTTCCTCTTGTCTGTCCTTTATCTTAACTTACATTTAAAAAATACATTTGGATTCAGAATATTAACAAGCTGCAACACAACCTAAGTAGCTTGGACTTCTTAGGAAGTTTACAAGCAGAATAGAACAGCAATATATGTTTTCTCTTAATAAGCCGGATATTATAGTGTAATCATGACTGATTATTTTTCTTTTACTAAAATTTTCTGTTTCCCTCTAATTTTTATTGCAAGGTAAAGTAAAATCTCTTTTGAACTGAGCTTCACCCTTGGTAAAACCATGAACTTGTTTCAGGTGCTCCATATCTGTATCAAAACACATCTATTCTGATCAGAAATGCTGGAAGTAGGGTGAAGAGCAGGAACACAGCTAAGGATGGTGATGGCTAAGTGGAAGTAGAAGGAATAATATGCTGAGCAATTGGGGGAGTGAAATGGTTGGATATGATAGGCTTATGGCCAAGGACACTGGCAGCAGTGCCTAAGAGAAATAGAGAAAGGAAAATGGTGGGAAATTCAAGAATGGATGACCCAGTTGGATAGACAATAGTACTGTGATTATGATTATCATAATCTCCTGGCCTGCCTGCTCCATTCTGCCCCATAGAGAGTCACTGGGCACGATTTACAGGTGAGCTAACAAATTAACTATGAAGAGGTGGTGGTGGGGGAATGCCCCAACCTTGTCCTACTTGCTCTGTCTCCTTTGGACTCTGTTTTAGCCAAAACTAAAAAACAACCAGGATGTTCTTACTTTTAGTTCTACTGAATTGTAATCCAACTAGAATTGTTTGGCAAAAGTCAAGAACCTGATTAAGAAGAAACTCATTATTTTAACTCTGGAACAGATTAGGATAACTAAAGGGGGCCTCAAAGATTAACCAGAGAGGAAACAAACATCAAAATAACATGGGGATATGGCAGAAAAGAAGAAGTTGCTAAAATATATTTGACCTGTGTAAGCTTAAAAATAAGAAAAGACCCTGAGTTGGCTGGTTTACTACAAGCAGCTTTGTTTTCTAGTGCACTAGTAAAACTATTGTGTTGCAATTATATTTCTGTCACCATTTCTTTTTATGATGATCCAGATAAGATTTATAACCAACACGAGAAAATAACAAACAATAGTTTGATATTACAGAGCTGAAAAAGTGCAGAAAGAGAGCAACCAGAACTATGAAAATGCTCTTACAGTATATGGAGTGGAATGCTGGCCAGTGATGAAGAGACACAAACAGCCACTGCACACAATGAAATGCGACTGATCAGATGGTCACTGGGGTATGTTTGTCACACAGCTGAATCATATTACAAAGACATACAGAAAGCCTTCAAAGTCGTCCCAATTCCAGACAAAAAGAGGGAAGTGAGGCTGTGGTGGTACAGACATGTGGTTGGAGCTAATGTGGAATCCATTGTGAGACAGGCACTTGGACTCAAGCCCAGATGGCCAATGGTCCCAAGGACAACCAAAAAAGTGACGGATGGACTGTTAGAAGGAAGACATGCGAGCCAAAGGCTTATGCCCTGTTGATGCTGCAGATTGGATGAAGTGGTGGGCGAAATGCAAAACTGAGGACCCAACGTTATGATGAAATAACACAAAGAACAACAAGAAGAAGAAGACTGGCCTGCCTGCTCCCCAACTCATCCCATGGCCACCTTTTTCATTCCTCCTTAAGCCATTACTGCTGTTGAGGTCCTGCAAGTATGGAAAGTAGGCTGGCAAGATTTACAGGTGGGCTAACAAATTAACTATGAAGAGGTGGTGGTGGGGGAATGCCCCAGCCTTGTCCTACTTGCTCTGTCTCCTTTGGACTCTGTTTTAGCCAAAACTAAAAAACAACCAGGATGTTCTTACTTTTAGTTCTACTGAATTGTAATCCAACTAGAATTGTTTGGCAAAAGTCAAGAACCTGATTAAGAAGAAACTCATTATTTTATCTCTGGAACAGATTAGGATAACTAAAGGGGGCCTCAAAGATTAACCAGAGAGGAAACAAACATCAAAATAGCCATGGGGATATGGCAGAAAAGAAGAGGTTGCTAAAATATATTTGACCTGTGGTAAGCTTAAAAATAAGAAAAGACCCTGAGTTGGCTGGTTTACTACAAGCAGCTTTGTTTTCTAGTGCACTAGTAAAACTATTGTGTTGCAATTATATTTCTGTCATCATTTCTTTTTATGATGATCCAGAAAAGATTTATAACCAACATGAGAAAATAACAAACAATAGTTTGATATTACAGAGCTGAAAAAGTGCAGAAAAAGAGCAACCAGAACTATGAAAATGCTCTTATAGTATATGGTAGAAGCTACAATGCTTGCAGAGGGGGAAAAAAACAGAACTGCACAAATAATCACGAGGACCCATCTGATTTGAGACTGAAAATTCCCAGTCCTAGAATGTACGGAATTTGGACTAAAGTCTAATAATGTTATAGATGTTAAAGACCAACAACTACTTATCCCATGTTCTCTGAATAAGGAGACAAAAATGCCTAATCCAGTCTAAACATTTGACTATGCAACCAACCATAATAAATTATTAAATTTATATGCTGAGGCAAGCTGAACCAGATTTTTGAATGAAAATAGCATTTTTCTTGGTACTGCAGCCCCAGACATCCAGTGGACATTCTAGACACATTCTAGACCAGGGCTGGGCAACTATGGCTCCTTTATGACCTATGGACTTCAACTCCCAAAATTCCTGAGCATGGCTGACTCAGGAACTCTGTGAGGAAGTCCACAAGTCATAAAGGGACCATAGTTCCCCAGCCCTGCTCTAGACTTACACTAGCCTTTGGATGTTAGTGATAAGCAGAATTCCAACAGGCTGACGGGTCTTGCTGCTGGACCACCTGTGTTGTCCAGTTGTCGGATAGTTGTTTCATCTATGGTCTTCCTCCTCCTCCTCCTCCTCCTCCTTCCCCTTCCCCTTCCCCTTCCCCTTCCCCTTCCCCTTCCCCTTCCCCTTCTTCTTCTTCTTCTTCTTCTTCTTCTTCTTCTTCTTCTTCTTCTTCTTCTTCTTCTTCTTCTTCTTCTTCTTCTTCTTCTTCTTCTTCTTCTTCTTCTTCTTCTTCTTCTTCTTCTTCTTCTTCTTCTTCTTCTTTCTTCTTCTTCTTCTTCTTCTTCTTCTTCTTCTTCTTCTTCTTCTTCTTCTTCTTCTTCTTCTCCTCCTCCTCCTCCTCCTCCTCCTCCTCCTCCTTCTTTGAGGAAGGAAACATCAGTCTCATGTATGGCCAGATGAAGGTTGAAAGTCAATATTCCCAGTGGTAAGGAAAATAAAGCTATCTGTTTCTCTGATCCTCTGCATTAATTAGGCTTCTCTTTTAGGCTTTTTTTGAATTTAGAAAGCAACGGCTATTCGGTGTGCCTTCACATATAATATTTCACCCAATCTTATTTGACTGAGCCCTTAATTTAAGGGCAACAGTTTTTGGAAAACAGTAAAACAAACACTCAACGAGCACCAATAAATTTGATTTTTGAGCACTATAAGGTTTGGAAATCAGCCAAGAAGCAGCCTAGTCAGGCAATTCAGCACCAAAGTAAGGAAAGGAAGCAACAGCGAATCTCTATATAACTTGGCAGCTGCTTTGCAAATTACAAACTATGCTTGCTTTAGGAATATCATCCTCTTAGACTTCCAGGAGATTAAGAGATCAGCATTCTTGTGGCAATAAATAAATAGCCGGAACTGTCCAAAGTAAAAAAAAGTTGATCAAATGAACAATGAACCTGAGTTGATTAAAAAAAAACTCCTGAATTGATTAGAAAATATTCCAGTTGATTGGCTGATGGAACTCAAGAAGGACAGTGGATGAACTGATAGGGAGTACCCATTAATCCTGGGAGAATACTTGGTGGTTATTTTTCTTGCCAGAGGAATTAATTGCTGGATGGAGCAGTATGGATAGCAGAGAAGCTATCCGTGAAACTACCTCAACTATACTATGTATGTATGTCTGAAGCATAAAGTTGGCGCAGCAGTTAGTGTGCAGTACTGCAGGCCACTTTAGCTGACTGTGTTCAGCAGGTCAGCGGTTCAAATCTCACCGGCTCAAGGTTGACTCAGCCTTCCATCCTTCCAGGGGAGGTAAAATGAGGACCCAGATTGTTGGGGGCAATGTAAATATATATATATACATTGCTTACTGGTGTACACCGCTTAGAGAGTGCTTGCACTTAAAGCGGTATATAAGTCCCATAAATAAAATAAATAAATAAACTTTGCCAATGGTTGAAAGGATAGGAGAAAACATCTAACATGGCTATGAGGATGGGCTCCCATCCACATAGCCTTGGCTTGTCAATCCTGCAATGCTGAATGAAGGTGAATGCTCCAAGGTCACCTTGTGATCTTTGGAGTTGAGAGGGCTTTTGAACCCGGCTCCCCACTGATCTCAATACAATATTGCAGAGAAGTGCAACAAAGATAATTAGGTGGCTGGAAGCTAAATCATACAAAGAACAGTTGCAGAATTGAGTTTGTCTAGTCCAGGGCTTTTCAACCAGTGATACGGGTACCACCTGTGGTACATTGGCACCTGGCAGGTGGTACGCAACTATCCTAGAAAAGTGGTAGCGGGGGAGGGGAATGAGAGTGCCGCCGGGTGGGCAGGCAGGTGTCTTGCTCAGCTGTGCATTGGGGGGCACTTTTTTCAGTGCCATTGTAACTTCGAACAGTCACTAAGCGAACTGTTGTAAGTCGAGGACTACCTGTACTTTATCACTTTTTTCCTTTTTTTTTTTTTTTTGGTCATCAAGTTTTTGACACCTTGCTAGGCGACTGGTGGTACTCGGATATTGCCATATTCTAAAAGTGGTACAATCGGTGAAAAGGTTGAAAAGCCCTGGTCTAGTCCAGTGAAAAGAAGGATTGGGGTGACATGATAACAATGTTCCAATATTTGAGGGGCTGCCACAAAGAAGAGGGGATCAACCTATTTTTCAAAGCAAGACAAGAAACAGTGGATGAAAACTAATCAAGAAGAGAAGCAACCTAGAACTAAGGAGAAATTTCCTAATAGTGAGAACAATTAACTAGTGGAATGGCTTGCCTTCAGAAGCTGTGGTGCTCCATCACTGGAGGCTTTTAAGAAGAGATTGGACAACCATGTCTGGAATGGTAGGGTCTCCTGCTTGAGCAGGGGAGTGGTCTGGAAGATCTCCAAGGTCTCTACGAACGTGTTATTCTGTTTTTCTCTTATATGAGTGAGACTTCAGGTAAATAGAGGATACTCACCATCACAGTCAAAAAGGGCAAACACGACATCACATACATGGTCTGACAGCTCTACCTTTGCCACTGTTTTGGCTACTTGTTGCATTGTATCTGCAAGAACAAAAACACATTGCAAGTCAGATGTCAACATGTTATGGGAATGAAAGACTTAGCATAAACATACTCAAGTCTCTAATTATTTTTTTCCTGATAAGCAAAGTCAAGATAAGATTTCCCCACTCCACCAATCCCCAATTTTAACATGAAGCAACCAGCCCTTTTCAAGCTAAATGCACTTGCTAAATGGAAGGGTGAAAAATGCTGAAGCCAACATATAATTTCTCATCTAACTGCACTGCTGAAGCCAGTCATATCAAATGCAGCCATTTGTTCTCCTGATGGGTGTTTGATTGCAATTCATTTGACACACTAGTGGAGAAGCTGGGGGGGGGGGAGGCAGAGAGAGAGGGTGGATTCAAAAAACTGATAGGTTAAATACAGAAAACCTATATGATGTAGCTGCAGCTAGCTCCAGATGGCTAGGTCTTAAGAGCACAGCCCTTGCCAACAGCCTTTATCAGTGTCACTTGGATCAATAGGAGTACATCTCTATTTATTGCATAAATGCAGCTTTTTGAGTAATGGTTACCCAGGAAATGATCCTGGTGATTCTTCATACATTAACTCATATAAATCCTCCTAGGATTCTTTTTAATTCATCATTTCCATAGGTGAAACAATGCTATATTCTTGGTAGGTAAGGAATGGCTATAGGTCATAATTTGTACCAAGATCTGAAGACTGATGAGAGTCACCCATACAACCTAGGAAGTCAGAATTTTTCTCTACGGCACAGAGCCTGGAATCCCTTAAATGTGGCAGAAGACTGAGACTTTGTTGCCCCCCCCTTTTTTTATTGCAGGGATGAGGGAATCAATTAACAGTATTCAGGAAAAATAACCTTAACAGCTAAATGGAATTGGAAGGGATCTTGGAAATCTTCTAAGTCCAAACCCCTGCTTAAGCAGGAGACCTTATACCAGGGGTGTCCAACCCTGGAACTTCAAAACCTGTGGACTTCAATTCCCAGAATTCTCCAACCTGCCATGCTGGTTGGGGAATTCTGGGAATTGAAGTCGACAAATCCCAAAGTTCCTAAGATTGGACACCCTTACCGTATAGCATTCCAGATAAGTGGCTGTCCAATCTCTTCTTAAAGAGATCCTGCCTTTGGAAACAGAGAGGCCTTTATTCAGGATTTTTTGGGGGGGAGGCCCAGAGCCTGCCCCAATCACCTCTGTGCTCACTTGAATAGATAGCCTCTCCAACTCTATGCTGTGAAAGCTTCCTAATTCATTCCCTTCTCCCTGTTCTGAGGATTATGGATCAAAGAGAATAGGCAAAATCATAAAACTGTGAATCTCAAAGGCTCAATTGAGGAATAAGGGCCCATGGCTTCTTTTAAGAATATGGAGCATGTCCCATTTCCATTTCAGGATCCTAAAGTGGGATTCCAGCATTTGAGATCCTGGCCTATGAAATGAAATGGTAAAATCAGCAAGAAAGATGGCTAAGAGATATCTTCTTGTTGCACAGAAACCAAAAGGTAAAAGAAAGATGTGTGAGATTTAAGGCAGTTATTATGTATTCATGATGATCAAATTAACTGTTTGAATATGACTAGAATTCTAAGTTTGCTACTTTTGAAAACAATATAATATGAATTCTGGATATTTTATTTTATTTTTAAAATTTATAAATTTTGTAAGTAAACAAAATGAATAAATAGGTTTGCCCCTCCCCAAATAACTACATTTTTGATTCAGCTACATATGTGGTGCTTTTTGCCACCCACAGATATGAAGCTTTGGATTATTTTCTTCAATAAATAAATGAACAAATAGAATGTTCTTGACTCAATGGTTTAACTGGGTTCTTTTTTATTTAGTTTTAGGACTTGTGTGGAGAACCAATTATATTTTAGATTGCATTTATGCAGAAATATTGAAATGTCAAAAGGGTACACAAACTTTTTAGCACCGTAGTATATAACAAATTAATTTTTGAAAGGTACAGCAAGCTCAGCACTAAGTTAATTTATTGCCGGAAGTTAATAGATGGTGAATGAACTAATCAATCAGCTACTGATGGTATTTTCTTTTTCCTCTGATAATAACACCATAACACAAACTCTTAGAAATGCTTACTGAGAATTTTCCCCTCCACTTATCTTCTCTTTTTGCTCTATTGTGGTTTTCTTGATTAGCTGCTCTCACCCACACCTCATTAAGGATATTAAACTAGGGCAGGAGTCTTCAAACCCGGCCCTTTTGTGACTCATGGACTTCAACTCCCAGAAGTCCTCAGCCAGCATAAAAGGGCCGAGTTTGAAGACCCCTGAGCTAGAGTCTCAATAGGTTAGTTCACAGTAGTTTAATCAGAATAGAGCTGGAAGGGAACTTGGAAGTCTTCTAATCCAACCCCTTGCTCAAACAGGAAACCATTTCAGACAGGTGGCTGTCCAGTCTCTTCATAAAAACCTCCAATGATGGAGCACCCACAACCTCTGAAGACAAGCCATTCCATTGATTAATTGTTCTCAGTGTTAGGAAATTTCTCTTTAATTCTAGGTTGCTTCTCTCCTTTGATTAGTTTCCATTATTTCTTGTCTTGCTCTCTGGGGCTTTGGAAAATAAGTTGATCTCTTCTTTTTGGCAGCCCTCAAAATACTGGAATACTGCTATCATGTCATTCCTAGTTCTTCTTTTCTCTAGATTAGCCATACCAATTCCTACAACATTTCTTCATATGTTTTTAGGAAATGATCAGGAAGTATTGAGTACTAATGAATGGTTGCTGGAATTGGGAATGTTTAGTCTAATGAAGAGATGGATGAGGGGGGACATGATAGCAGTCTTCCAATATCTCAGGGGCTGCCAGAAAGAAGGCGGGGTCAAGCTATTCTCCAAAGCACCTGAAGGCAGGACAAGAAGCAACGGAAGGAAACTAACCAAAGAGAGAAACAACCTAGATCTAAAGAGAAATTTCCTGATAGTGAGAACAATTAATCAGTGGAACAATCTGTCTCTAGAAGTGGTGAATGCTCCAACACTGGAAGTTTTTAAGAAGAGACTGGACAGCCATTTGTCTGAAATGGTATAGGGTTTCCTGCCTGAGCAGGGGGTTGGATGACCTCCAAGGTACCTTCCAACTTTATTATTATTATTATTTAAATATGACCTGACATAAAACAGATTTCAATGTCTTTAATATATTGCTAAAAATAGCAAAATCCAAAAGAAATTCCTAGTTATGCAAGCGGGCGGTTTTAGTGACTGAAATTATAAATCAATTTATCTGTCTTTTTCAATTTTGGAGCTCAGTCTCCCTTCTTTCTACCCTGAACAAAACTACTTATACTGTATATAAGTCAAACATTCTGTATTGAAGTCAGATTTGAAACACTCATATATTTCTGAAAGCTTCTGAGTAAGCACAGAGTATCAACATTTACAATAGGTGGGGGGAAAGCAAATAATCAAGTCTTATCATTAGAAAATCTAGTTCAATTAAGCTAAACAATTCTACAACAATCTATTGCCAAGTAAACAGCAGGAGAAATTTTGTTACGTGTAACCAACACTCATTCAAGGTCTACCTCATGGAATCTTTTAAAGAGAAAAGTAAAACAAATATAATGACAGAAAAATGTGTTTCTGTGTCATCTAGGAATCAGGGATTCCAGTAACTAGCATAGTAGCCAAAATACATATGACCCTGTCTGCAATATTAAACTAATTAATTGATCTGAAGGAATTTAACTGTCCCTGTTACAAGGAGAATCAGCACAGAATTCTAGCTTTGCAAGACATATTTTTGCATTTAAATTATCAAGTCAGCAAATCTGAAAGTATTTTGCAGTGGTAGTCTCTGTGACAAAAATCAAGGAGGGGGCTGGACTAGAAGACTTCCAAGGTTCTGTTCTGTTCCCTTCCGTTCCATTCCATTCCATTCACACCAACACTAAACAGCACCAGTTTCATTGGAGCAACACCAAAATTATTAGCCACACTACCACTCACCACGCTCGTGAGTTCATCAAAGTCTGGCAATCCACAAGCAATTCCATCAACAGGCGCATCGACCTACAACCAGCCTACGAACCTCTCAGAATCAAAATCATCCACACACCCAACCAGGGAGAGCAAGCCCCCTCCTCCCCCCACCAGCACTTCACCTCCCAATGATGCTGACCTGATGTAACCTCCCCATCGCAAGATCCATCACAAGCTTCTCACTGATGACTCACACCTGACCCATCACAAGACCCTCACTTGACACACCCACACCTGAAGCCCTTATAAACAGAAGACCATCGACACTGACATCCCCTAAACTCTGCTGAAGATGTTACCTAGACTGGTAATGAGATGTTCGGAAACCAACCCACAAGTTTGGAGGACGAACCTTCACCCTCATTTACAACAGTTGCAGCATTCTGGGGTTATGTATTGCCATTTGCGACCTTCCCAGTCAGCTTCTGACAAACAGACAATAGAGGGAACCTGATTCATTTAACAACCACATAATTCACGTAACTGCAGTGATTTGCTTAACAATTGTGGCAAAGAAGGTTGCAGAATTGGGCATGACTCATTTAAGAAACACCTTGCTTAGCAATGGAAATTCTGGACTTGACTGTAGTCGTAAGCCGAGGACTACCTGTATGGATGCAAATGTTAAATTGGTTTGGATTACAATGGATACATTCCATATTCCATGTATATGTGTCCTTTTCAAGTAAGGAACTCATTGACTACTGTGTTTCCCTGAAAGTAAGGCCTACACCAACAATAAGCCCAAGCTTGGTTTTTGGGGGTGGGCCTAATAAGCCCTATCCCAAAAATAAGCCCTAATTTTGGGGCAAGACATATACCTAAAAATCAAGCTAGGGTGAGGGTGGGGAGGCCTTTCCTTGCCGGCCCATTTCTTCTTCTAAGGTCTCTTCTGCAGCCAGGCCTGCATTTCTCAGTCACAGGGCTTTCTGAAAGGTCTGTGCAGCCAAGAACCGAGCTATGGATTCAATCCATAGCTCGGTTCTATAAGACCTCAGCAGCCGAGCATCAAGCTATAGATTGAATCTATAGCTTGGTACTCGGCTGCTTAAACCTTCTGGAAAGGCCTGATTGCAAATAAGACCTGGTGCCTCTTTTGGAGACAAATAAAATAAAATAAGGCCCACTCTTATTTTCGGGGAAACACGGTATATGATCTGATGTTGGTCTGGCCATATCATCACCTCCACATATGTTCATGAAAGTTCTGACCAGAAAGCACTCTTCAAGTTACTGGGAAGAGGTGAACTTTCATGAACACATCTGGAGGTGATGATATGGCCAGACCAAAGACACCAGATCATATAGTCACTGAGTTCCTTACCTGAAAAGGACACATATAATTGGAATATGGAATGTAAAGAAGTGCAAAGCAAGAAAAATGTGAAATTGTCAGGACACAAATGAAGCATTCCCTAGAGGTAAATATATGAGAATAGACCAATTTAACTGGGATTATTACAGTGGTCCATATGAAGGAATGGTAGGGCAATTATATTCAGAAAGGAAACTATATGCTTGATTGTAATGTAATAAATTGTCAGTTTATATCCATTAAAGTAACAAATAGGTTCAAATATATTAAAATAATAGATATCCAATAAAAGGTTATGGATATTCTATGGATGAGAGCCATGCAAAGCTACAGAGTCATTCTCCACAAGCTGCTTCTGAATGTGCAGGAGAATACCTGTCTATTACAGAAGCTGTAGGTCTGGAAGAGATGCACTTATTGCTGCTGTTATCAAACCCAGTCACTTTGCTGCTGTCATCCTCTTCTCTTGCAGAAAAGCTTTATGGACTTTTCAAGGGAGCTGGGTCTTTATATAATATATTCAAAATATCCAATTCCTCTCTACTTACTTGGGCCTCAAATGAGAACTTTGGATTGATTTGCCCCATAATCCATTTTTAAAATTAGAATTAGAATAACAGAGTTGGAAGGGATCTTGTGGGTCATCTAGTCCAACCCCCCACCCAAGCAGGAGATCCTACACCACTTCTGACAAATGGCAGTGCAGACTCTTCTGGAAAGCTTCCAGTGATGAAGCTCCCACAACATCTGAAGGCAAACTGTTCCATTGGTTGATTGTTCTCACTGTCAGAAAATTTCTCTTTATTTCTAGGTTGAATCTCTTCTTGATCAGTTTCCATCCATTATTCCTTGTCTGGCCTTCAGGTGCTTTGGAAAATAGGTTGATCCCCTCCTTTCTGTGACAGCCCCTCAAATATTTGTTGTTTGATTATCTTTTCCAGAATCTTCTCAGGTATTGAGGTCAGGCTGATAGATCTGTAGTTTCCTGGATCTATTTTTTTCCCTTTTTTGAAGATGGGAATGACATCAGCTCTTTTCCAGTTCTCTGGTAGTTCCCCAGTGCTCCAGGATCTTTGAAAAATATACTTCAGTGGTTCTGAGATCACATTTGCCAATTTCTTGAGAACCTTGGGGTGTAATCCATCTGGTCCTGGTGATTTGAACTCGTCTAGGCTGGACAGGTGCTCACTTACCATTTTCTTGCCTATCTTAACTTGTGTTTCTATTCTGTTTTTTATGGTACTGTTTTTGATAGATTGGACTGTTTTTTCCCTTTGTGTAAAGACAGATGCAAAAAAATGAGTTAAATAGTTCTGCTTTCTCCCTGTTGCTTGTCATTTTCTTGCCACTTTCCCCCAACAATGGACCAATCATTTCCTTTTTTCTTGTTTTTAATATGTTGAAAGAAGCTTTTTTTGTTATTTTTGACTTTGGTTGCAAGCCTTAGTTCATTTTGAGTCTTAGCTTTCTTCACTTCATCTTTGCAGGCTCAGACTATTTGCTGATATTCTGCTTTAGTTATGTGCCCCTCTTTCCACTTTTTATACTTGTGCTTTTTATCTTTCAATTTATATATATTTTGGCCTCCACCCCCTAATCATCTTTGTTGCTTTTCTCTGCACTTTTTCCTAGAGTCTCAATATCGTTTTTATAGTGTGGAGACCAAAACTGGTTGCAGTATTCTAAGTGTGGTCTTATTAAGGCTTTATAGCAATGGTGGCACTTGTGCCAGAGGCGGCGCTCAGAGACCTCTCTGTGGGCACGCGCATGGTTGCCCCAGCCCTGCCTCACCCTGTGGCCCCTTCCTCACAAGCAGCCCCCCCAGAGGAGAGTCACCCCTGGGCGTGGCCTGCACAGAGCAGCGCAGCCAAGGACATGTCATCCAGGCAGCAGGGACAAGACTCCACCCTCGTGCCCCGTAGCACGCAGATGCTGCTGCAGGGAGCAGGTGGAGGGTGTGGCTGCCATGGTGCTGCAGGGCCGCCTGGAGGTAGTAGGTGGCCCTGCAGGCAGGCGGGGCGGGGTGGTTTTGGGGCACTCGGTGTGTAAAAGGTTCGCCATCACTGCTTTATAGAGTGGTATTAGCGTCTCACATGATCTTGATTGAATCCCTCTGTTAATGCAACTTAGGATTTACTTGTTTTCTCGGCTTTGCATGGTGTTCTCAATTTTCTCCAACACCAATATTTCAGTCTGTTTTCATATTCACCCTAACACTTCCTTTGATTTCATTTCAGAGTTTCTCTGATTTCCTATCAAGAGATTCCAGACTTGCTTCAAAGCGATTCCTGATATTTTCATGGAAAATGGTAGATATGTACTCAAGATCACATTATAGAAACTGGTAGGCGTTCTTTCACGCTTTCGCTTGACTTCCAACTTGAACATGAACAGTCTGTGAACTGATCCATAGTTAGTTTCTGGCTACATCTTTGTTGTTCCACCACTTTCTACCAATAATAGAGTTAATTTGATTTTTGTGTACTCTGTCTGGTGATCTCTCTCTCTAGGTGTTGTTCTGGTTATTGAAGAATGTGTTAAAATAATTGGATTGGGGCTTCCGGTGGCTGCGCTGTGCTGATGGCGGCTTTCTGACAGCCGTCTGTCACAGGAAAGTGTAAAAGCCGGCAAGACAGCGTCGATCAGCTGTTTTGCAGCTTGAAACCTTCCTCCCGGGCAAAGGGAGGAAGGTGAGCCTTCTCCTGGATAGAAGTAGAGCCTCACTAATCTCCCAGAGATTTTTTCTTGGGAGACGAAGAGTGAGAGCTCCTTCGGAGTCTGGGTGTGCTCCGCTTCCCTGGACGCCTTTGTTCTCCGGCGGGAGAATGAAGCTAGACGCTGCCTCCACTGCTGCTGCTTAAATGGAAACTGTAAGTTAACTTAAAAGCAAATGGAGCAGTCAGGAAGACAAGAATTGGATGATTTTATTTTAAACTTAACTCATGTGAGAATTAACATCTTCTCCTATTATTACTTTAACAAATTGTCGGAGTGAAGAAATATGGCGGAGGAGTCCTGCTTCTTTATTACTTTCCTTGTCTGAGAACTTTCACTTTCTACTTTTCATTTACTATTTTCAGCTGGCAATAAAGTTTCAACAATGCAATAGACTTGGTTTATTTAAAGAAAATTCTTCTTTTAAAGGGGAAATTGCTTTTTCTTCTCCTTTATTCCTATTTTATTATTTTTTAATTTTTTTTTCTGTTTTTAAAAAATGGCTTCAAAACTTCCTGGACCTTTTTCTCTTCCTAAAACTTCAATTTCTTCTCCAGTAACTCAGACTGTACAACAACCTAAACCTAAATCTTCCCCACCTTCTCCTCCACCTCAGGCAATTACACTTAAAGATTTACAAGATGCTTTGGATAAGACTATACAAAAAACTGCAGAGCTCCTGGCTCAAAAAAATAATGAGCTGAGGGAAGATATCGTGTTTTAACTCCAGGGGCTTGCCAGTCTTGTAGAAAAGATTGACGACCGTGTGGATGAGGTGGTTGGTAATGTTGAAATATTACAAGACAGAGTTGAAAAAATAGAAGATAATGTGGATGTTGCACAGAATGAAATTATAATGTCACAATACAGAGAAATGGAGTATGCTTTGAGAATAATTTTCCTTTGAAGGAAAATATTCAGAAGAATTTGAAAGAAGAAATTGCAGCAGAACTGGCTTCTATTTTGGAATGTGATCCTGAAGGAATGTTGAGAGATATAGAAAAGATCTTCAGAGTCAATTCGTGGGTTGCAAAACAGAGAAAATTACTAAGAGATGTTGTTGTTTATTTTGCTAGACGATCACTTCGTAATGAAATTATACAGGCTTTCTATAAGCAAAGATTTCAGATTGCAGCTCAGGATGTGATAGTTTTAAAGGAAATACCTCCAAAAATTCTTAGAAAAAGAAAAGACTTTGCTTTTTTGGCTGAAGAACTAAAGAAACGAGAAATTCAATTTAGATGGGATATACCTGTGGGGATAGTGGTGACCTATGTTGGCACATGATATCGTCCTAATACAATTTCAAAAGCAAGAGATTTCTATGTTACTGTTTTAAAAGGAGGTCTACCACCATCTCCAAGATCAAAAAAGGATGAGAGCAAGACAGAAGCACAGTTGGCTGTAGGTTCAATACCATTTTTGGGAGAAGAATTATTGGTTGAATCTATGCAACAGAGTTTGCAAATAACGGAAGACCCAAGGGAACAGAGAATTACACGTGCTGCTCATAAACGTAGAGAAAGAGAACAATAACAAAAGATAGATGATGGAGTTTCATCACAGTCTACTTCGGAGCCAGTGGGAGGAGCAAGGCCAAAGAGGTCATCGACTGCAAATTTAGAGGTTTTGTTCCAAAGGCTTCAACCTGCCAAGAATGGCAAAGCTTCTAACCTGGAATGTTAATGGTCTCAATTCACCACAGAAAAGAAAGTCTTTCATTATTTGAAACAACATAGAAATGATATTATTTGTTTACAAGAGACTCATATTATTTCTAAAGATCAAAAATATTTGTTTAATCCCCGGCTGGGGGTACATTTCATAGCTCCTGCTTTTCAGAAAAAAGGAGGTGTAGTTATTTATGTGAGAAAGGAGCTTTCACCGAAATTAATTAATTTTGATTCACAAGGTAGATATGTCATCATTGATTTATTAATAAATGATAAGAGAACTCTTATTGTTGGATTATATGCTCCCAATCAACAACAAAAATATTTCTACAAGGAAGGTTGGAGGAAGAGGAAAGGGGAGGAGAGTGGTGAAGGAGAGGAGAGGAAGAAGAGGGAAGTAGGGAAGAGAAGAAAGGGAGAAAGAAGGTAAAGAAGAAGGAGTATGGATACGGTGAAAGGGGAAATGGGTGAGCAACACCAAAGTTATGTGTATGTATTTATTTCATTTTGTTAAAAGTATCTGTATGTGAGTGTGGAGGGAATGTATGTTAATATCTGATATTACGGTATATGTATGGGGGAGAGTTTGGAAAAATAAAAAAATATTAAAAAAAAAAAGAATTTCAGAAGTAAAATGGTAACATTTTGACAGTGATAATAAACAAAATGACAATGAAAAAAAAATTTCTACAAGATGATTCACCAGAAATTAACTTCTTTGGACTACAAGTCAGTTATTATGATGGGAGATTGGAATGGTGTTTTAGATTCAAATAAAGATTCTTCTAAAGTGTCTAATCATGCAAGACTTCCTAAAGCTTTTTTTGATTTAAAGGATGATTTGGAACTTAGAGACATTTGGAGAGAATGGAACATTCAGGAAAAAGATTTTACCTTTTTTTTAGATAGGCACCAATCTTATTCTAAAATTGACTTTTTTTTAGTTACTAATGATTTCTTTTCTAGGGTGAAGAATACCAAGATATTTCCTAGAATAATTTCAGATCATAGTCCTGTATGGTTGGAAATTTCGCTGGAAGAAGGGACTAGAAGGTCTTGGAGGTTGAACGAGAATTTATTTAGATATGAAGAGAATATACAGAGATGAAGAGGTTATTTAAAGGAATTTTTTGCTTGGAACATGAATAAGGGTACCTCGATGCTAATGGTATGGGATTCTAGTAAAGCATATATGAGAGGGATTTTGATTTCTATGAATAATGCTCATAGACGTAAACAGACTCAGAAACGTAAAGACTTGGAAGATGAGATTAAATGTAAGGAAAAGATTTTAATATCAAACCCAATGGATAATAACTTAAAGGTTCCTATAACTCTGCTTAAGGAGCAATTTAATATGTTAATAGTGGATCAGATGGCAACTAATTTGAGGTATATGAAACACAATACATTTTGTAATGCAAATAAACCTGATAGATGGTTGGCTTATCAATTACGTAAGAAACAGAAATCAAGGACTATAGATAAAATAATTTATAAAGGTAAAGAAGTGTGTCAACAAAATTTGATTAAAAAGACTTTTTTAGATTTTTATTCAAAGTTATATGCTAGTGAAACTATACAAACTTCAGACATAGAAAAATATTTACAGGAAGCACATTTTCCTAGACTTACGATTGACCAATGTGATGGGATTAATGGTTTAATTACTTCTGAAGAGATTATTTCTGCAATTAAACAATTGAAGGTTGGCAAGACTCCAGGTACTGATGGACTAACAGCAATTTATTATAAGATGCTATCTGAAGAAATGATAGAACCATTAAAGGAACTTTTCAATGATATTTTGTTGGGAGCAGAGCTACCTCCATCTTGGAGAAGGGCTTTTATATCATTGATTCCAAAGGAAGACCAGGATCTGTCCCAACCTAGAAATTATAGGCCTGTATCTCTTTTAAATACAGATTATAAGATTTTTGCAAAGATACTGGCAAATAGATTAATGCAGGTTTTGAAACAATTGATTCATACTGACCAATCTGGATTTATAATGGGAAGATATATGAAATATAATGTAAGACAAATTGTTAACTTACTAGAGTATTTGGATAAGAACAACCAAATCCCTGCTGCTTTAATATTTATAGATGCTGAGAAAGCTTTTGATCAATTAGATTGGAAATTTTTATTGAAAGTTGTAGAGGAAATGAACTTTGGAGACAAATTTTTGTGTGCTCTCAAGGCCATATATCAGCAACAATCGGCACAAATTATAATTAATGGGGGATTAACAGATGTATTTAAAATAGAAAAAGGTACAAGGCAGGGTTGTCCCTTATCCCCCTTGTTATTTGTATTAACAATGGAGATTTTACTTATTAAAATTCGAGATTCATCTAGATTAAAGGGAATAAAAATAAATAAGATTGATTATAGGCTGAGAGCTTTTGCTGATGATTTGGTTGTGACGTTATCCCACCCAATAGATTCGGTCAGAGACTTGGTTGAAATTTTAGCGCAGTATGGACAGGTCTCTGGTTTTAAGGTGAATAAGAACAAAACTAAAATATTATTGAAAAATATGTCTATGAAGGGAAAAGATATTATAGTTGAAGCAACAGGTTATGAAGTAGTTAATAAGGTTAAGTATTTAGGAGTATATATCACAACATCTAATGGAAAATTGTATAAGAATAATTATGAACGTTTATGGGTAAAAGTACAAAAAGATTTAAATGATTGGCAAAAATTACAACTATCATTACTGGGGAGAATTTCAGTAGTAAAGATGAATGTTCTACCAAAGTTTCTTTTTTTGTTTCAGATGATACCTATCTTTAAAAAGGATGCTAATTTGGATGAGTGGCAGAAAGGTATCAATAAATTTATCTGGGGTGGGAAGAAGTCAAAGGTAAGTTTAAGATTTTGCAAGACACTCGAGAAAGAGGTGGACTTAAAGCACCTAATTTGAAATTATATTATGATGCGGCCACTTTAACTTTAGTAAGTGATTGGCTTAATTTAACAAATAAAAATATTCTTGCTCTTGAAGGTTGGGATTTATTATATGGTTGGCATGCATATTTAAATTTTGACAAGAAAGTAGATCTGGTTTTTAAGTCACACATTTTAAGAAAAGCTTTACTTCGAGTTTGGAAGTAGTATTATTATAAGTTAAATTATAAAATACCTATTTGGGGGATTCCTGGACAAACAATTCAGGAGGTTTCTAAGGGGGTGAATTTTGATAATATTTCGTATAAAGAATTACTTATTTGGTCGAGTACTGATTGGCAACTAAAGTCTTCAGATTTGTTAAGGCAAGAAAATATTTTACAGTCATGGTTTCAATATTTGCAAATAGTTGAGAGGTGGACCTTAGATAAGAAAGTGGGAATCACCTTAGCAGATGAAAATTTGGTAATTCAGATTAAAGATCAGAAATATGCTCATATTAAAAGAATTTACAATGAGTTAATAAAATTGGATTCGGAAACAGAGTTAGTAAAAGACTGTATGATTAAATGGGCTCAGAATATTCAGGAACCGATTTTATTGGATTTATGGGAGTTAATTTGGATTAGAAATGTTAAATTTACGCAGGCCCAAAATTTGAGGGAAAATTTTTACAAAATGTTTTATAGATGGCATCTGGATCCTAAAAAGTTGTCTTGTATGTACCCGAACCGGCAACCTAAATATTGGAGATTTGGTAGCTTGGATGCAACTTATTTTCATGTTTGGTGGACTTGTAAAAATATTAAAGCCTTTTGGATTATGATTTGGTGGAACATTCAAAAGGTTTTTAAGAGGAAGATTAAGTTTACTCCCCAACTGTTTCTTTTGGGAATTTTTGTGGATTTTGATGCTAAAGAAACTATTTTAATGTTGAATTTAATAACAGCAGCAAGATTATTGGTGGGTCAATATTGGAAGAAAGACTCTCTGCCTTCTTTAGAAGATGGGTATTTAAGGTTTCTAATTTAGCAGAAATGGCTAAAATTTCTGCTTATTTAAAGGATCATTCACAAGAGAGATATGTTATTGTATGGAGAAGATGGATAGAATATGTTCAGAAGAAATATGGAACTACAAAATTTCATTTATTTGATGAGTAATGGATTTGTTTATAAAATTATGATGTTAAAGTTTGAAGAGAGTTAAGGGTTAGTATGATTTTGGTTATTGTATAATTAGTAAACTTAAGTAGATTATGTTTAATATGTTTGTATAACCCTGTACTTGGCTCTGGGAAGTTGGGGGGAGGGGGGCAGGGGGAGGGGTGGGGGGAGGATGGCTTGGAGGTTAAATAGGTCAGATAAGTAGAAATAGTTGTTTTTTTGTATATAATATTGATGTTTTAACTTGGAGAGAGGAATTGCTCGGGCATTTCCCCTGGATCGCATCTGGAGTGAGAAGATAGGAGGAAGGGGAGAAGTAAGTAGGAAGGTCGAGGAGAAGGGGGAGAGGGGGAGAGTGAGGAAGAAGAGGGAAAGAGGAAAGTGAGAGAAGAGGTTAGAGGGTGGATGCGGTTTGGGGGGAGATGGGCGAGCAATACCGAAAGTTGTGTGTATAAATTTACTTTATTCTTTATCTGAAGTATTTTTTATGAATGTAATGAAAAATTGAAAAAAAAATAATTGGATTGGCAGAAATCAATAAGTCTTCTGCTTCATTTTGGTTTGCAAAGTCATATAATCCGAACAGCTGATGGGCGGGAGGCTGAGGCAGGGAGTCAAGGGCCAATGGAGCAGCCTGAAGCTGAAAGGCTCTCGGCCGCCGAATAGCTGATGAATGCGAGGCCTGGAGCACAGCCGAACGATGCTATGGGACTGGAAGGCTGCAGCGCTGCAGCTCCCATTGTCCCTTCCTTCCTTCCTTCCTTCCTTCCTTCCTTCCTTCCTTCCTTCCTTCCTTCCTTCCTTCCTCCTTCCTTCCTTCCTTCCTTCCTTCCTTCCTTCCTTCCTTCCTTCCTTCCTTCCTTCCTTCCTTCCTTCCTTCCTTCCTTCCTCGTTCCTTCATCCTGTGCTACGCCGCCCAGACCCAGCCTGGTTTTGGCAGGCAGCAACACATCACAGCCCTGCCTGTGCACGCGCAGAGGCAGAGGAGAGTGCACAGACAGGGCGGGCATGTCGCCAGTTCACCTCCCGTTTTCAGGCATGTACGTTACAAACCGGCTACTTCTCCCAGTCATTTTTCCCCTACTGGGGCCCAGCATTCGAGCCAGGTTCCCCGATTCTCTCCGTATACATTGTTCTTCCCATAGCTCTCCCCAGCGCTGTCGAGAGATGCCCATTTCTGGCTGCATTGCTACCGTTCTTAAGTTACACTTGCACCCGCCCGAAGGAAGAGAGTGACGCTTTTCTCCCTCCTCCAAAGGAAGGGAGACAAACCCGCATCGCCACCAAGTCACCCTTCCTTCGGGCGAAGTAATTTCCGGTCCCCACCTTTGAGACTGTTTCAGTCTGAAGCAGAGAGTCGGAGAGCTGCGTCACTCTCGCCGTTTGGACCCTATACTTTTACGCTCCGGGAGCAGCTTGCCTTTCAAACCTCTGATAACTAACAGAAGGGGAAGCCTGCTGCAAAGGCACATCTCCCGAAAAGATGAGGGGGGTGGGAGAAAGGCGATCAGTCAGCCAAGAGCCTGGCTGTTTCAGACTTTAAGCCTGCAATACAGGCAACAGAGGGCCAAGTAAAGAAGGCGATCCAAGAAAAGGAAAAAAAAACCTGCTTTCCTTTCCAGCAAAAGTTACTTTTCCAAAACTGCCTTAAATGAAGAAGTGACCTCCCCCACCCTCTAATAATTGACTTTCTCCTGCCTTGTCCAGCCTTCCCTAGCAGGAAGAAATCAGCCCCGACCAGCTTTTGTTCCCCAAAGGCTAAAGTCGATCGCTCGCTTGCCTGATCCAAGGGGCGCACGGGCACCCTGAGACCCACTCCAGGCCAAACTAAGCCACGATTCCCGGTTTGTAGAAAAGATGAGGGGGGCGGAAAGGCGATCAGTCCCCCAAGGGCCCGGCTATTTCAGACTTTAAGCCTGCGATACAGGCAATGGCGTGCGCTTCTCCCAGCCCGGAAGGAGAAACTGGCAGGCGTGCAGGCCAGCAGTCATGGAAATGGGGAAGGGTTAAATGCTGCAAAACAGTGGGGGGGAGGGAGTCAGGCAGGCACATTTCTCCCTCCACACCCACATTCTGTTGGCTTTGCCTGACGCACGTCAGCAAAACAAACGGCCTCGATTCCCACCTGCTGATGCGGGATGAGTCCTCCAGGAGGCAACGTGAGGGTTGTGAGGGTTATCGCAAGCTCGCGGGGGGGGGGGAAGGAAAAGAAGACGGAAGAGAGTGAGGCCTCAACAGAGAGAGAGAGAGAGAAGAGGGAAAAGAAGGAGGGGCGATTGTGATGTTGGCGCTCAGGGCTGTGACACGAGTGTTCTCAAACCCTGCGGTCTCAAACCCTTCTTGCCGAGGGAGTGGACAGTTCTGTCTCCTATCAGGCTAACGCTTGTTGTGAAGTAAGAAGAGAAGGGTGATACGGATCCTGCTGACCTGCGTGCACGAGAAGAAGTCAATCCGGTTGCTTCACAATTAATCCCTGGGGAGGTGCCTTGCTCTGCACCTGTGCTCTTCGTGCGCTCTCCTCCTGCAGGGCACTTTCGGTAGGGTTCATGCAGGCTGCCGCCAAGCAGCATGTTTTTCACAAACAAGCTGAGAAGGAGCAGAGCGGGGGGGAGGAAGGCGATGCCACGTACCACCAGCCAGGTGGTCGTATACCACCAGTGGTACGCGTACCACCTGTTGAAAAGCCCTGATCTAGATCATGGCTAATTCTCTCTGTGTAATGGCTCCATAAGAATACATTTCAGAGATGGAACAAGTAATTTTGCATGTCAAAGATCCTATATAGATCTTTCTGTATTTCCAACATCTACAGCTAAGCATCTAGGCAGAGGTCTCCAAACTTGGCAACTTTTTAGACTTGTGGACTTCAATGTCCATAATTCCCCAGCCAGTTTAAAGTTGCCAAGTTTGGAAAGCCCTGATCTAGGGTAAATGGAACTGTGAAAAAACTTCAGGACAAGATCTTGGAGAGCTGCTAGTAGAAGATAATAATAATAATAATAATAATAATAATAATAATAATAATAATAATAATAATAATAGTAACTGGAGAAGATAACAAAATACAAAGACCTACAAATAGAAATAGAAAGACTGTGGCAAAAGCAAGCAAGTGTAGTACCAATAGTAATAGGCTCCTTAGGTGCAATCCCAAAACAACTGGAGCACCACTTGAACACCATTGGCATTGACAAATTCGCTATTAGTCAATTGCAAAAGACGGCCTTATTAGGAACTGCTTCCATCCTGCGACGATACCTGTAATACCATCAAACATCCACATCTGCCTATCCCAGGTCCTGGGTAAGGACTCGATAGGTAGACAAAATGCCAAATCCAGTCTGAACATCTGGCTGACTGTGCGATGATCCATAATAATAATAATAATGTTGGAAGGGACCTCGGAGGTCATCAAGTCCACCCCCCTGCTCAGGCAGGTAACCCTACACCATTTCGGACAAATGGCTGTCCAGTTTCTTCTTAAAAACTTCCAGGGAGAGGATGGGTGGGTTTATATTGTAATCTGTAAAACTTTTAATAATAATAAAAAAAACTTCCAGTGTTGGAACATTCATCGCTTCTGGAGGCAGGTTGTTCCACTGGTTAATTGCTCTAACTGTCAGGAAGTTTCTCCTTAGTTCTAGGTTGCTTCTCTCCTTGATTAGTTTCATCTGTTGCTTCTGTCCTGCCTTCAGGCGCTTTGGAAAATAGCTTGACTCTTTCTTCTCTGTGGCAGCCCCTGAGATACTGGAACACTGCTATTATGTCCCCCCTCGTCCTTCTCTTCATTAAACTCGACATACCCAATTCCATCAACCTTTCCTTATATGTTTTAACCTCCAGTCCCCTAATCATCTTTGTTGCTCTTCTCTGTGCTCTTTCTAGAGTCTCAACATCTTTTTTACATTGTGGTGATCAAAACTGGATGCAGTATTCCACGTGTGGCCTTACATTGTAGACTGGTATTAATACTTTGCGTGATCTTGATTCTATCCCTCTGTTAATGCAGCCTAGCACTGTATTGGCTTTTTTGGTAGCTGCAGCACACTGCTGGCTCATATTTAAATTATTGGTTTAATATAAGATTTCTTACATATATCTTTTCTCAGTGATTTCCAGCGACTGTTCTGCACATACTGAGATTTTGCTGAATAACCTTCCCAGCTGAAACCGTTCTTCAACTGCAGTGAAGGAGGCTATATTTTAATTCAACAGAATCAGATCACAGAAGGTCTAGGATGCAATAAAACAACACAGCACCTTGTCTGCTTCATTAAAAATACAAAGCATACTATTTATGCAGGTGGAGACCTGGCAAGACCTTGCTTCTCCTCAGTGCAAGCATCCTAAAATTTGACTCCTATGCTGATTATTCTTTTTTTACTGGCATTATTAGTTTACACAGCCCTTAGAGTCCACTGAAATCCAAATTCCCCTCTAAAATGGCCTTGGATATGATGCAGCCCTCCTTGAACCATGAAATAATTCATGCCTTTTCTGTTTCATAGCTGCCTAGATCACAACCAGAACAGATTTCCATGCCTCTCAGGGAAATGGGCAAATTCCTTATCTGTGTATATGGGAGAATATATTTAATAAATCTGGTTCAGATAAGATAAACAGGAAATAGAGTATTGTTGGTTTTCTATCACATGCTCAGCTGTCCATTTTGTATGATTTCTTTTCTCAGAAGCCAGGGTCTATATTATTGATCTAATAACCGTGCACTAAGAAATACTAAACCTTGTTTATGGAACAGATGCTGGTAATTAAAATGCAAGACTTTTTTTTCAATGAACAATTCAGCTTGTTTGATATGAGCCTTTAAGTAAAACAATAGAAATAGAAATGATTTGCAAGACATAATGGAAACTACATTTGTTTTTTTTTAAAACCCTCTTTATATAAGCATGACCTGCAGATAATTCCTTAGTTTACTGTATACATATATCTGGATATCTGCTTTTATGGAATTCCAAAAAGCTACAAAGAAACCCTGAGGTGGATGGGATGGGGTGGGGAGGGGTGAGAACAAATTTAATATGGGAAGTGCAAAACAGTTCCATGTTATTGTAGCAGCATGTGTGAATAAGGCCAAGGAGGGTGATTTCCAGTGGCTATGTGCTTGGAGCAGCTGAAAGCACCCAACAGGAGTTGGACTGCTAACCATGTTGCCATCAACAGTCACCTCTAAGCTATCAAAATCATGTGAAATTGCAAAGTTTGTATGGAGAAGATGGAAATATGCCAATACGGAGTTAATGGCCTTCAACTCGGGACTAGGAATGAGATGGAGGCAGCACATCAGCCCAAGTCCTTAAAGAACAGTTAGCATCTCTGGCCTACAGCCATTAATTAATTAATCACATTTTTATTCTGCCTATCTCACCTAAGAGAGCCAGTTTGGTCTAATGGTTAAGACACCAAGTAGAAAGCAAGAGACCATGAATTCAGTTCCTGCCTCAGCCATGAAAGCCATCTAGGCGATCCTGGGTCAGTAATTCTCTCTCAGCCCAATTTACCTCACAGGGTTGCTGTTGAGGGGAAAGTAGGAGAAGGAAGGTGTGTTGGATATTTTCGCTGCCTTGGGTTATTTATAAAAATAATAAATGTGGGAAACAAACAAACAAATTATAAGGTTGTGTGGGTAAGCCTTTAGAAAAAATCTAAGTGTATCACTTTCTAACTCATAACATTTTTAATTACAACAGGAAGTGTGAAACTGAACTTAAGCCTAATCACACATATTTAAAATTGTGTTTCTAAGCTAACTTGGACCCAGGTTCCTTCTTAGAATACTCAAATTTCCTTATTCAAAAGAATAACTCCACTAGTCCTTTCTTGATATACCAACAACATGGAACATTCACATAGAATTGGGACAAGAAAAAAAAGCAAATGATATTTATATTATTTAAAATCTGCCTGCTTTATAATTCAGTGAACTATCTTTCCACTGTCTGAAAATCTGCAGCAACTTTGGGAAAATTTAGCATATGCATAGAAAAAACTCAGGATAAGATATTGCCTGGCACTGAAGACACAAAATTAGGACAGACAACAGCAAGTGGGGTACAGTAGTTAAAGGACTGTATGTATGCATGTAGTATAGGTTGACTATGAATGCTCAGATATGGTGCTTCTGTACACAAAGAGCTTTAATGTCTACTTATATTATTTACTAAAAAACAATTACCTAGAATTAGATGGTTAGATTTAGATGGATATCTGCTTATAGATTGTAAATATTCTACTGCTGAACTGTTTCATAATAAACTGAAGAATGATTTCATGAAGGGTTTTTAAATATTCTAAATATCACAAAACCTGTACTTTCTAATGTATCTGACACAAGTGTCATTAGCTATTTTATTTTCTCTTAAAAAAAATATCAGGTGGCAAAATGTTGATTACCTTTATCAAGAGATGCTCCAGCCATGTGGTAGAAACTTAAAGCTGTATCAACATCATTTATGTTTTTCAGGAACGTAAAGAAGTTCTCTACTTCCTCAAATGTTAGTCCCTGCAGTGAAGATGAAAAAACAACACATTTAAAGGGGAAAAAATGAGTAGAAAACAAGGATGCTGTCAATGTGTAAATTCACATGGACTATTTTATACTTGCAAGCCATTTGTGACTTAGCATCTTCTGGTATATGAATCCCACCTATTTCTCTGGGCTAATCACCATCATTAGCATAATAATCATAATCAGCTTCACTTTAGCTCAAATGTCAGCTACTTTTCCCAATCCATCAGATCAATTCCAATGCGCTCTTGTTTTTAGCAATAGAGGAAATGAAGAGTTTATTTCTCTAGAAAACTGAAATATTTCGCTGTCAACTTATTGCATGTCAAAGTATTTACAGATTGAACTATAAACTAGCATGTTTCTTACCTGCTGTTCCTAATTTCTAAACTACGATTGGATGCTTATATACTTATTGATTTTATATTTCATATTTCTTAACTACCCATCTCTCCAGGGTTAGATATCTTTTCTACTTATTTTCTATAGGAATAGAAGAGCAATTTATTTTATCGTATTCTGTTTTGTAAATATTTTTACATCAACTAATGGCACTTGCATATTTAAGCTTTCATGAAGTTATTTACTACAGTAGAATCCCTACTGAAACATCATTTGCCAGAAGTGCTTATTCTAGGAAGAAAATTTACAAAAATGTGCATTTTTAATGTAAAGGATGCCTGCCACCTGCCTTAGGAAAAGAATGGTGGCCAAAATAGGTGCTTTTAAAATAGGAGTATCTGAAAATGAAAATGACAAATTGAAAATAGGCAAAAAATAATGAAAAACAAATTAGTAAGCCAAACTGAAGTAACATTTTAATGACTGAATTGATTGTGCTGATAGAATAGAAAAAAAAATTCCCAGTTTGTAATCAATTTGCCTTATATAACTATATTGCAGTATGTTGTTTGCAAGATTAAATTATGCTAAAAGTGGAATAGGCAGGTTTAACACAAAACTCATTTGCTACACACATTCTTCTGAAACAGTTGAGTGGTAAGAAATACTTTTTTTTCCCAAGAAGAAAAAAAATCCAGGCAAAAGCAGGAATAATTAAGTCTGAATTTGAGCAAGCAGGTTCTATAGTAGATGACTTATCAATTTAATTAGTTTCAACAAGGAAGTTGTAAAAGGCTTGCTCTAAAATTTGCTTCTCTTGAACCCTTTCTATTAAATCCATTTAAATAAACCTTATGTTTTAACAATTGCAAACCAAGCAAGCTTCCAGTATGGAACTATGACTTGTATTCATTGTCTCGGACATTATGCAATTTACAAGTCTCCTTGTCCACTTGCAAATATTCAATTAACTTTCCCTCACTTGGTGAAAATGAGCAGTTGTGTGATGTTATGAAGATTAATAGCTAGTAAGCATGTCAGCTATGGAATGCCAATTAGAAAAAGAGGCCACACTATTTTGCTTTTTCATATGGGAATTCTGTTTCTCCTAGTCAGTGTTCCAAATGACAAGCATAGCAACTGTCTGATTAAGATATTCAAAATTCTAAATAATTATTTTATTTGTCCAGTGGTTAGTGAAGATCTAGGATGGAGATGAGTCAAGATATATTTGAATCAGTGTCCTGGAGACCTTGACTCACAGAGACAAATGAAAAATATGTGTCAAGTCTGGGCTTTTAGAGGAGGCAGGATAAAACCTGTGCTTGAAGAGACAGAAACAGTGCTTAGTTTTTAAAGAACAGATAGTGAATTGTAGAGCAGGGATTTTAACAGGGGACTACAAGATGAGAGCAAAAACACTGAATTTTCTTTCCAATCTTGATTTAAAGAAAATCACATTTTCTTGACAGCAATTAATTTTAGGGGGAAAAATGCCTAGTAATTTGTATGAAAATTGGAATTCCTCAATGACCAGGCGGAGCCTGAGAGCAGGGTCAAATGCATCATCAGTTTAGGTGCTACATTCCCATAAGAGACCTAAATGTGACTCCCCTTGAATTCTGCTAATTCTTATTTAGTGCCAATTTGTCTTGACTGTTAGTAGATCAGATTCTTGTGTATAGGTAGCATTTAATAGACTTGAAGTGCTTTGAACTAAACTCCTGTTCCTAGTTACTTGAGCCTGACAATTAATTTGAAAAACCAAAGCAACGCTACATGTAATTATTAAGGTAAAATTAGGTTTGGCCTAATTATCTAAACAGTGTCTTAACTTTGGAAACTTTAAGATGCGGAGAATTATGGAAGTTGAAATCCACACATCTTAAAGCTCCAAAAGTTGACAAACACTAATCTAAACAATTGGGAGACAGTTTAGTAGGGTTGGCTCATGTTCTTTGCAAGCTACTAAATAGTCAAGCTTTGGATTGTAACACTGATATCCCAAAATATAGATTAGCAGGGGGAAAAGAGGCAAAACAAAGCAAAAAAATAGCACTTTGTAATCAAATTTGGGATAAGATAGTAAAGTATCATTTAAGGAGAAATATGGTTATACAAAGAGAGGGGGGATTTTTTGATAAAAACAAGCAGAGAAAATACAACAATTTCAATAAGTTTTAGGTATCTGGATTAACTGGTGTAAAGGAATTTAGGAATGATCCTGGATTGAAACCACTGCTAAGGGGAAAGAAAAGAACATGCCTTTAAGGAGAAACTTGGAGAAGCGATGTCACAGTCCAATATTTGAAGGAAGTGTGAGAAAGAACTTCAAGATAATCCCACCTTGATTTTGTTTGATATAAGATGAAACAGAGAGAAACTCAGACTGGCTTGCAAGACTGTTGTCAGCCCTTCAAGGTAGGCTGATTCAAGAAAAAGATACCTTAGGAATTTCAGGAATGCTACTTTATTGTTGCATCATCAACAACTATCCAATGACTTAGTGCAGACATATCAAACTGCCGGCCCACAGGCTGGATGTGTCATGCCGAAACCGTACCTACCCCATTGCCGGCAATGGGGAAAAAGTCCCAATATGTCGTGCAACGTCATGTGACGTCAAGAGTTTGATATGCCTTAGTGTATTTCTTCCTTCTCCTTTAATGGTTCTTTCATATCTTCCTCAAGGCTATCTCTAAACTCCTTTACAACCAGAACAGAAATTTAACAGCAATGATCACTTCCAGGTATTAGCTGATAATAAATGAATTCACACTATCTTCACAGCTAAAGCACACAGAGCATGTCAATGCTAAAAATGACTTACATAGGTTGCTCAAGAGAAGATCATCTTTCTTACAAACTATTAATAAAACACAGTTAACAGGAAACTACTAGAAATCAGAGAATCGCTTTTAATGGCATTATGAAGTTAAATTGACTTTCTGAAGAACTGATTTTTCTGAACATTCGAGTTGTCCAGCCATGATTTAAAAGAAGCCATTTTTGCCCTGAATATTTCATTGCAAAACTATCCAGGCTAAGAGAGATTGGAAGAAAGGATATATTGCAGTCATTCTAAGTGTTTACTAGCTTGATCCGATAATCCTGAAACCGCCTGATAGCAGTCCAGCAAATGCAGTTTGTGCTGGCAGTCATTTTGATAACTGGAGCTATAGGCCAAGATATCATTTTTTAAAAAAACCTGTGGTTAAATTGGAAGGAATCTGATTTTTGCTTTTTCCTGTTATACATGTAATTTTGGCATGCTTGCCTGTCAAATATATATATATCGTTTCTTGCAAATATATACTTCCAAGCACACTGTGATTAGATAACATGGAGGTTAACCTACAGAGTTAATGTGTCTCTGGCTGTAGGAAGGAATTGCTTTGGGTGGTTTTCAAGCAGATTCTTCAGGGATTTTTCAATGAGATTTTCAAAAAAGATGGTGGTCACAACATGCTGCTTAATAGTCTGTTCTTACAGGGGAAAGTTATACAAAATCAGAATGTTTTCAATAGTGGGAGAGTCAATTAAAAACTGAGAAATATCAGAAATTCAGACTCAGCGATATGTAGAGATTTCTTGGTAGAAACTCAGGGTACCATGTGTACACATCAACTACCAGTAGTGCTTGACTTACAGCCATTCATTTAGTGATAGTTCAAAATTACAACGGCACTGAAAAAAGTGACTTATTTTTCACACTTAGGACCATTGTAGCATCCCCATGGTCATGTAATCAAAATTCAGATGCTTGGCCACCGGCGTGTATTTATGATGGTTGCAGGTCCCTGGGTCATGTGATCACCTTTTGTGGCTTCTCATAAGTAAAGTCAATGGGGAAGCAGATTCACTTAACAACTGTGTTTCTAACTGAACAACTGTAATTATTACGTTAACAACTATGGCAAGAAAGGTCATAAAATGGGGCAAAATTCTTCTAGTCCAACTACCTGCAGGAAACCCTATACCATTTCAGAGAGATGGTTGTCCAATCTCTTAAAACCTCCAATGATGGAACACTCACAACGTCTGGAGGCAAGTTGTTCCACTGATTCTGTTCTAATTGTTGGGAACTTTTACGACGCACACAATTATTTTTAGTAAACTTTTCCAGCCCCTTTCCATCATATTGCTCCAAAAGGTTACTAACCTCTCCATCCTGGAAATGCTTTTTGAGTTGCTTTAGCATCACAGTCAATTTTTTGGATTGTACTCCACTATAAGCCAGCAGCATGCTGCCAAACTGACGTTCTGTGATTCGACCATTTACAGGGTCATGCCTTTCAAACTGGAAGACAAAAGGGGAAGGAGAGAAATAACCTAGAACTGCATGGATTCACCTGCTCATATCATATCAATACTGTTTATTCAAATGTTCTCTTCCATGTGGAATCAGCACTTTAACAGAAATAGCAAGAAGCAGATGAAAACATCAGAAAAGGAATGCTAATTGCATTAAACATGCTCAACACTCCTATATTTTTAATTACAACAATAGTATATATTTAATATATATATATAAATATAAATATATATATATATATAAAAAAGTTGTATTAATACTTCAGGAATGTAATTATTATCTTGTATATTTAGAAATTATAAAAGAAGCACCAAAGTGAGCATTACTATTTCTTCTGAGGTATGAATCATCTTAAAATTCTTAGTAAAATACTGCAAGATAAAAATTTGTTAGAGACACACTCTTTCTTACACTAACAAAATATTAATGTATTAAAATATAAACATTGGTAATATATTCGTGATAAATACTTTAGCTGTCTTGGGATTTTTATCCCATGCAACCTCTTACAGATAACCACTCTAAAATGAGTATAATATAACAGGAGGTGTTTTTGGATTTGAATAGATGGCAGACTTTAAATCTTAAATATTTGGGCAAGGTTAATATTCATAAAATGAATGTTTCTCTAGAATATTGTATTTTATTATATTTTACATGGAATTTCTACACATGCACTCACAAAATATTTATAGAAATGTATCACAATATGTTGTAAATTTGGGGGGGGGGAGTGCATTTCTTTCTTCTTCTTTTTATTAAAAAGTTTTTATTTTCCATTTATTCATACAAAATACAATTAAATTCCTAACCATTGGTACCACCTGCCCATTCCCCCCAGGCTGCGTCCACCCTGTCTAATCCTTCCCCATGTCCCTCCTCTTTCTCTCCTCCCCTCCTACTCTCTTCCCCTCCCCTTCAACATTTCTTAACGTCTACAATTTATCTTCATTAACATTTCAATACATTAGTCCTAAAGATAAGATGGAACTTTAAAGGTTTTCATGATTTCTTTCTCACTTCATTCAAAGACAGGAAAACTTTGAAGCAATTAAAAAGGTTTCTCCAATTTTTTAAGTAATTTAAATGAAAAAATTAAATCTAGTAAATGTTCTTTAATAACATCCCCGTTGGCTCAATTTAATCTTGATTGGTCTTCAATTAATCATTGACATTCATAAAGATTTTCTCCTTTCAAGGAATAAAAACTGCTGGTGAAAATACATGATACAGAAATAAACATGATGTTAATGTGATAACCTGCTCTTCAGATGTTTGCCTTCACACTGTTGGGAGGAACTCCCCCATTCGGTTCTTCCAGCCGGGATTCTTCTTGACGGCGCAGTGCAGAAGAAATAGATCGTGAAGCCAGCTACCAGAAAGAGGTTTTATTTCGAGGATCAGCGTTGAGTGACAATTCAGCTCGAGTCCCCGGCTAGCTAGACAGAGTGATCTTTAAATAGGGGTTTTTATACCCTTTTGTGGTTTCCAAACTTGTCATTTCTGATTGGTAACAAACTTTATCATTTCTGATTGGTAACAAACTTATCATTTCTAATTGGTGAGTTTGAATTTGCCTTTTCTGATTTGTTGGTCAGTGACTATTGTTGGTTAAATTTCTTTGCTAATCCTGCCTGAAAGGTGTTAATTACTTTATTGTTGTGTCCTGATTGTTGCTAGCTGGTTCCTCATTGTGTGTCAAGTGTTTGCCATTTAGCCTCAGGCTGCTGTTGACCCAATTTAGTTGGGGTGTTCCTAGATTATTTCTTGGTTGGGCTGGGGAGGGGGTGTCCAACTCTCATCAATCCCCCCATTTTGGGCTATCACTGGAGTATCAGTGATTAGCCCAACTGGTTCATATATACGGTAGTGGTGATCAATTTGGCACATCATGAGAGATGTTTTCTTGCTTTGTCCCTTGCTCCTGATGGGAGTTGTGCAGATCTTTAGGCATTTTAACCCTAAAGGAATTAATTGGCATAGGCAACGAAGGAGGGCTCCACCTATTATGACTGTGATTATACTACCAATAAGAATTTTCAACCAATGGAAGTCTGGTAACCATGAAAAGAGCCAGGAAAGGTCCCAGGATGACTGGTTGTGCCCAATGTTTTGTGCTAGTTCTTTTAAATGTTTGATATCTTGTTCAATTAGCCCAGATTGGTCGGATAAATTGAAGCAGCAGAGCCCTCTGAATTCTTCACAGCCATGATTGTGCCTCAATAATAGGTAGTCAATGGCTGCTCTATTTTCAAGGGTGGCTTCTCTGATTTGCCTTAGTTCTCTGTTTAAGGCGTCCAGTGCATGGGAAGTGGTGTTTAAACTTTTAGCTAGGGTACATGCCAGGCTGTTTATATTCCTTGAGTTTCGTGCTGCGAGCCCTGGCACTCCCACTAGAGAGACAGCCAATGCAATATATTCAGTTTTCGTGAGAAGGGGGGTTTTGAAATCGCAGTCAGGAGGTAATGTGTGGAAGCTCCTTCTTTGCCGCCTTTGTAGGGAGGGCATCAGCATGGTTAGTTGTCCTAACGTGCAAGGGCCCCCAGTGGAATTTGCAGGCAGGTAGGAATAAGCTCTCAGGCCACATAATAGAAACCATCCTGTAGGAAGTTTCACATAGCCATATGAGAAGGTGATGGCCTTGGTGTTGTTGCAGACCAGTTCAGTGTTTGTGAGGTTGTAGCAGTTGGAGACTTTAGGCTGGTGGCATCCAGTCAGTGTGAAACAAGTAGCTGCTTGGGTTACTGCTGCTACTTGTAATGTGTACATGCTGTTGTCCTTTATGTTTGTACTGGTTCCCCAGTCAAAAATGTTATAGTATGAGGCTATCAATGAGTGTCCCCTTAACTTAGTGTCATTGGTGATAGCTTTTGGTGCTATTGCTACCCCCATCAAGCATGTGGTTAAGATGTCTTTCACTGACCTACCTCCAGCAAGGCAAAAGTCTGTAGTGTTCAGTACTTCCTTCGCTAAATACTCCCACACGTTCCCCTTTTCCGGAAATAGTTTTGGTTCTATGAACCCAGAGGTACATTTCAAATATAAAAACATCATACAAGTTGCATATAAGATTCTAACAAAGGTAAACTTAATTCCCTCCCCCATTTGTTTCAATCTCAAAAAACGTTTTTAGTGTCCATTCTTCAGTTTCGGGGTTTTTCTTGAGCTTCAGGGGTGGAACCTTGGGTGTTGTCTCAGGTGTAATGCTGTGGTCTATGACTGCTGGCTTGATGTGGGTCCAGTGGATCCAAGCATTCCTTTCAGCCACCTTGATTGCTGTCTGGGTGGTTAGTAGAACTTGAAAGGGTCCATTCCACTTTGGTTGCAGTGGTGACTTGCGGCTGTATGACTTTATCCAAATCCAATCCCCTGGTTCAAAATGGTGTAGATTTTCTTCTAGTGGTAAAGTCTGCGTCAGGGCGCTTTGCTTCCACAGTTCTCTGAGCCTCTGGTGCAGAGCTGTAAGATAGGATGATAAGACTACCTCCCCTTTCTCCAAGCAGAGGGACTGGGGGTCCAGGCCTTTGAGTGTGTCAGGTGGTCGACCAAATAGCAGTTCGAAGGGGGAGATGCCTATGTTTCGCCTTGGTCGGGTTCTCAGATGGAACAAAGCTATGGGTAATGCTTGGGGCCAGGGCAGGTGGGTTTCCTGACAGAGTTTGCCTAGGAGAGTCTTTAATTCTCTATTTTGTCTTTCCACCCCCCCTGAGGAGCTGGGATGTCCGGGTGCATGCAGTTCTTGCCTGATACCCAATGCTTGGAGAACATGCGTGATTACTTGTGACACAAAGTGTGTGCCCCTGTCCATGTCTAAAACACTTGGGATTCCAAACCTGGGCACAAGTTCCTTTAGCAGGTGTCTGGCAGTTTCCAGAGCTGTGGCATGGCGGCATGGGTAAGCCTCCACCCAGTGAGTCAGCTGGTCCCTGCAGACTAGCACGTATTGGTAGCCGTTACTTTTAGGGAGCTGAATGTAATCCAGCTGGAGTTTCTCAAAGGGGCGTTGGGCCCATGGTCTTCCCCCTGTGTGTGTGGCCTTTCTTGAGGAAGCATTATTTGCTTGGCATACCTGACAGGTTTTAGCTATACGAGTGGCCTCACTATAGACTCCTGGGGCATACCACACCCTCCTTATGGCATCTACTATTGCCTGTGTCCCACAGTGCCCCTTAGAGTGTAACTGTTGACAGATCAGCCGTAGCAGACGTCTGGGGGCTATGGGTCTTCCATCCGGGACCCACCAAAATCCTTCCTTATATATTGCCTCGCATTTTTCCTCCCATAATTTCTCTTCCCCAGGTTCTAGCAATTCTTGGTATTGTGTTACTGGTCTTAATTGTAACGTGGGGAGCATGGTGAATGCCTTCAGGGGTTGAGTGGCAGCCCACTTAGCCGTGACGTCAGCAAAGTGGTTCCCTTTCGTGATCCTTGAATCGTCCCTTTGGTGTGCTTTGCAATGGATGACTGCTAGGAATGAGGGTAGACGGATAGCTTTCAACAGATCAGATATGAGGTCCGCGTGAGCAATTGGCTGGCCGCTGGACGTAAAAAACCCTCTCTGTTTCCAAAGGGCACCGGTCGCATGGCAGACTCCAAAAGCATACCTGGAGTCTGTATATATATTGGCAGACTGGTTCTCGGCTATTTCGCATGCCTTTTTTAATGCAATGAGTTCAGCTGCTTGAGCGCCGTAATGTGGAGGCAAGGGGGAAGCCCAGACTGACTCATGCAGAGAAACGACTGCTGCTCCCGTTATGCGGGTCCCATCCAGAAGGTAGGAAGAGCCATCGGTAAATAACTCTAGGTCTGGGTTGGGGAGAGGATTATCTGTTAAATCAGGACGTGGCAGTTCAGCATCCTGGACTAGGTGCAGGCAGTCATGTAATGCTTTATCTGTTAGGTTAGTTGGTAACAATGTTGCTGGGTTTAGCGTGTTGCAGCGTTCAAAGGAAATATTTTCCGAAGTGAATAGTTCTGCTTCGTATTGGGCCAGGCGTTGTTGGGTAAATGCCTGGGTTTGCGACTTTAAGAGTATGGCAAACACATCATGGGGAACCCTCAGAGTGAGGGGGCATCCCAAAACCAGGTCCTTTGATCGCTTAACTAGCTCTACCGTGGCGGCCACTGCCCTCAGGCATGGAACAGCTCCTCTAGCTACCGGATCTAGCTGGACTGAATAATAGGCTACCGGTCTAAGGTTTGGACCAAACTTCTGCGCCAACACCCCTGAACCTATGCCTTTGCATTCGTGAATAAAAAGGAAAAAGGGTTTCGTATAGTTAGGGAGACCCAGAGCTGGGGCTGAGGCTAGGGTCTGCTTTATTTTCTCTAGGGTGTTTGCCAATTCCTTTGTCCATGCAATAGGATCAGGTTGGTCCTTTTTTGTTAGTTGGACTAAAGGTTTTGCTAATTCCCCAAAGGCTGGTATCCAGGGTCGGCAGAATCCTAAGACCCCTAACAGGGCACGCACCTGGCGTTTTGTTTGTGGGTGCTTCATTCTTAGGATGGTCTCGACTCTTTCGGGTGCTAACTTTCGGACCCCAGGGGCAATAATATACCCTAAATAGGACACTTCCCTTTTTAAGTACTGTAATTTAAAAGGAGATGCTTTATGCCCCTTTTCCCCCAGACATTTCAGTAGGTGGTAGGTATCTGCCCTACAGCTCTCCTCAGCTTCGGAAGCTACCAGTAGGTCATCCACGTATTGGATAAGTGTGGATTTGCATGGTAGAAGGATGGAAGCTAGGTCTTCCCTTAAAATCTGTGAGAACAAAGTGGGAGACTCCGTATAGCCCTGCGGCAATCGAGTCCAGGCGTATTGTTGCTTATCCCATGTGAAGGCAAAGAGGTATTGCGATGCAGGGTCCACAGGGATGCTGAAAAAGGCTGCACATAGATCAATTACTGTGAAATAGGTGGCTGACGCTGGTACTTCTGTAATTATGGTAGCTGGGTTTGGTACTACCGGTGCTCTGGGTATTACATGATTGTTCACGGCTCTCATATCATGTACAAAGCGGTAAATGGGGTTCCCTTCACTGTCTACCTTTGGCTTTCGAACCGGAAAGATTGGGGTGTTGCAAGGGGAAGTGCATTTACGCAGCACCCCCTGCTCTAGGTATGCTGTTATCAGTTTTTGAATTGGTTCTATTGCTTCCGGTTGTATCTTGTACTGGGGAATACATGGTGGTGGTCCTGGCTTAACTTGGATCGTAACCGGGGTAGCTGCTTTTAGCAGCCCCACTTCGGTAGGGTCCCAACCCCACAGAGAGGCTGGCAAGCTTCGGAGATCCATAGGCAGCTGGATCTCCTTGCCAGTTGAACAAACCATGGAAAAATGTGCCCGTTTGACTGGGATGTCTAAGTGGAGCCCTTCTGCAGTACATTTAATAGTTGCCCCAAGTTTGCAAAGCAAATCCCTACCTAGGAGGGATAAGGGGGATTGAGGACAAACAGTAAACGGGTGTTCTAAGGAGAAGGGGCCAACTTCTACCTTCAAGTTATCTGTAAATTCGACTGGGATAAGTTTTCCTCCAACCCCCATTACATTGTCTTTGGCCCCAGGCACTATTGAATCCTTAAAGGGTGCCGTTGTGAGAAGGGAGGAGGTTGCTCCGGTATCAATGAGGCATTCATATGTCTTTCCCCCTACAGTGATTGTTAACAGGGGTTCCCCATCAGGGCCGCCCTTTAAGGGGATAGCTAACCCCTGAAATGTAGCCTTATAATCAATTTCTAGTCAGGCTAGGTCGTGTTCTGGCTGTCCCCATTGGGGCATATTTTGGCCTCTTTCCTCATTCTGACGATGAGGGGCCATCCTTGGGAAGGGGGGCCTTGGCTTGTGACGGTTCCAGGTGTTCCTCTCCGGTTCCCCCCTGCAGTATCTCATAAGATGCCCTTCCCTACCACAACGGAAACAATGCCGGCAAAAGGGTTGTCTCTCAGTCTTGCACCGCTGGCACATTGCTTCCCTTGAGGTAGGTTTACGATATCTGCTCCCACTTTCCCTATTTATCATGGCAAAAGCTTGCAAATCCTCCCTCCTTTCCATTCTGTGTCTTTTCTCTTTCTCCCTTTCTCGTTCCGCTTCCTTCCTTTCTCTCTCTTCTTCTGCTCGCCTTTCCCTCTGGTCAAATACAAAGTTCGCAATCCTGCGCAACTCTGAGATATCTAAGGTGGACCAGTTGGAGACTATCTTCTGGAAGTGCCCCCGGATATCGCTTGCCGATTGGTTAACAAAAGCGGCTGCAAGAATGTTCTTATCCTTTGAGCAGCCTATGTCTAAGTGTGCATATGCGGTTCCGGCCTCTAAGAGGCGGACCCAGAAGGCATCAGGGGTCTCTTTGTCTCTCTGTGTGGTCTTTTGGAACTCAGCCCAATTGAGGGGCTTTTTTCCTATTTCCTGTAGGGCTTCCATTAAGTTGGTTTTTGCCCTAGTATAATCGTCCCAGTGGTTCTGATTATTATAATCCCAATCTGGGCGGTCGAGGGGCCAGGCTATCCTGGCAGGGGCTCTTTGCCCAGGCGTGGGTATTACGGGACGCCGGGCTATTTCTTCTGTTTTTTCAAAAAGTTTTATCAATTCGTCTTTGGTCAGAAACACGTGTAGCAGCTGGGTCATGTCTGCCCAAGACGGATTGTGAGTGTCTACAATAGACTTTATGGTCTCTATAACGGTTTGAGGGTCCGCTCGGAAGGTGGGAGTATCTTTCTTCCAAATGACCAAATCAGACGGAGAGAAAGGGGTGTGGGTTAAAATGTGTTCAGTCTGGCCCCTCTGTCGCCCGGGTACGGGCCTGTTTAACAGGGGGGCCATGAAGGTCGGTTTAGGGTTATCTAAGGGAGGCTGGGGGTCCAAGTTGACTTGGGTTGGGTTCCTCTGTCTGGACAGTTCGGCCCAGCAATACCAGTAGGGTAGTTGGGTTGGCTCTATCCTTGACCTAAGTTCTTTTAGTGTTCTGATTTCTAGGGTGCCACCTTCGGGCCAAATTTGTCTCCCGCGGTCATCTTTAAGCAAAGCCCATTTCCTACATAATTCCTCTAATCGCTTCTTCTTCATTCCAGCCTGGACAGGAAGCTGATTCCTGTCCCAGGCTTCGAGCAAGCTCTCAATTGGGAAACCCACTTCGGCCCTTGAATTGGAACTCCCCAACCTTTTATAACGGGGTTTTAAACCCACTTCAGCCCTTGAATTGGAACTCCCCATTCTTTTATAACGGGGTTTTCCTTTCAATGTTAAAGGGTACTAACAGTCGAAGTCTCCTTGCGAGACTTCTTTCCCCTAATACAGTCGAAGTCTCCTTGCGAGACTTCTTTCTCCTAATACAGATTCTCGGAGGTGAGCGGCCACCTCCGCTCGGGGCTATTGCTTTAATATTTACTGGCAGAAGGGGTCCTGGCTTGCCCAGAATAGGGTTCTCTTTCTCTGCCCGCTCGGTCCTCCTCTCTCACCAGAAGGTCTCATGCTCCGATGCCCCCCCTTGCTTTCCCGAATTCCGCCGGTCACGGCTCCACTGGAGCTAGCAGCAGGTCGGGGTGCAGCTAGAGGGCACATGGAGGGAGCGAGCTCCAGCTGATTCTAAGAGGAGGATGCCTCACACACACACTCATGCATTCTTCCTTTCGTCCCCCCAGATCCTTTAACCTAATAGATTTAAATTTGGTGGCACTTACCCTCTTTCCTGGTAGCTGTTCGAGCGTAAGACTCAAAAACTCCCTTTGCTACCCGATGCCGACCGGCAGGGTCCGAGGAGGCTTCCCCACGGATCAAAGTGTCCGCTGCCGGCTGGGTGATGACTCTTCTGGGCCCGGTCCGGTGGCTGGGTGAGCTGGAAGTCCCTTCGTAGGTCGCCAGATTGTTGGGAGGAACTCCCCCGTTCGGTTCTTCCAGCCGGGATTCTTCTTGACAGCGCAGTGCAGAAGAAATAGATCGTGAAGCCAGCTACCAGAAAGAGGTTTTATTTCGAGGATCAGCGTTGAGTGACAATTCAGCTCGAGTCCCCGGCTAGCTAGACAGAGTGATCTTTAAATAGGGGTTTTTATACCCTTTTGTGGTTTCCAAACTTGTCATTTCTGATTGGTAACAAATTTTATCATTTCTGATTGGTAACAAACTTATCATTTCTAATTGGTGAGTTTGAATTTGCCTTTTCTGATTTGTTGGTCAGTGACTATTGTTGGTTAAATTTCTTTGCTAATCCTGCCTGAAAGGTGTTAATTACTTTATTGTTGTGTCCTGATTGTTGCTAGCTGGTTCCTCATTGTGTGTCAAGTGTTTGCCATTTAGCCTCAGGCTGCTGTTGACCCAATTTAGTTGGGGTATTCCTAGATTATTTCTTGGTTGGGCTGGGGAGGGGGTGTCCAACTCTCATCAACACTGTCACAACCTTTTAGGAATAGTATTATGGCACTTAAATAACCCTGCGAGTTAATCCAAACTCGTTAAACTGGCTGCAATTTGTCACTCAATTTGATAGCATGCAAGATTTCCTAAATTTCACAGATCCATCAAAAACTCAACAATCAACCCATGCCAAGGTCAATTAAATGGACAAAGATTGCAGAAGCATGCCATTTAAACCTTATGCCTCAGTGAGGGCATTTTTTTAAAAAAATGTTATCTGTATTTAATAGAGAAAGCCAGTTTGGTGTGGGTCTTAAAGGCACCAAGCTACATGCTAGGAGGCTGTTAATTCTACTTTTGCCTTGTAGATGAAGTCAGCTGGGTGATTTTGCATCACTGTTTCTCAGACATAGAAGAAAGCCATGGCAAACCATTTCTAAAAATTTTGCCATGAGTACAGACTGACTCACCACCAACAACAAGCATTCAACAGAAGAATGCTTGATCCTGGGATTCCTAGAGATGTGGTCGGACCCTCAGTAAGTCCTCTCTCCCAGATCTTTCTTGATGGTCCAAGTCAATGCAAGACAAAGCAGGTCACAGATGCTATGAACTGTTGAGCCATGTAGGGCAGAGGTACTCAACCTTTTGGGCACCAGGGACTGGTTCCGTGGAGAGAAGCTTTTCCATGGATCGGAGAGGGCATGGTTTTGTGTGCTGCCTACATCTCGTGGATGGGGCTTTGCTTGTTTGTGCGGACCTGTTGCCGGCATGCTGCGGCCCAGTACTAGTCCACGGACCAGGGATTGGGGTTTTAAAGATGATATGCAGCATCTTGAATTGTACCCAGAAGCTAACTGGCAGCACCTGTCAGTGTGGCCATAATAATTTGGCTTGCTTTATGTTGCATCTGCTGAAGTTTTTGTGTGGTCCTGGCTGTTTCTATCACACATTACTAATGTTCAAATATACCCAATCCATCCTCTCTTCTTAAAATTTGTTAAAATTAATTGACCTTTCATCCTAAGTACAGATCAGTGAAGAAAGAAATAATTTCTCTTTTCCTATATTCATAGAAACGCAATAAGGTCAATGAGAATGACATAAATGAATAGGAGAAGAAGAAAAAGAAGAAGGAGCATGGCAGGACAGAGAAAAGACAATCTTGAAATCCTACAATGGGAATAGTTGTAAACAGGAATAGAAGGGGGGGGGAAAAAGGTCTCCCCATGTATTAAATGGATCAGTGGTCTAAAGTGTAATAAGCCAGGTTTGGGATATAAATCAATAATGTCCATTAAAATGCTTTTGTTTCTCTTGAATCTGAAATATCTTGGCCAGTTTATATTTAATTCTAATGAGGCATAAGTTATAACTTGCAGTCAAAGAAGACAGCATAATGGATGGGTAATAAGAACTAGCTTTAAAGACATGGCTATGCTTCTGAGCCTAGGGCGCTACATGCATGAAGGGGCCCGCCTCCTGGCTATATTGTTAACAGGCCAAATGTCTTATTTATATGTACCTGAATTAGATGTTTTAATGTTTTTTAGCATTTTAATGGTTTTAAAGGAAGAGTCATTGTGGTGCAGTGGTTAGATTGCAGTATTGCAGGCTAACTCTGCCCACAGCCAGAAGTTCGATTCTGAATGGATGACTCAGCCTTCTATCCGCCCGAGATCAATAAAATGAAGACCCAGATTGATGGGGGCAATATGCTGACATCATAAACCATCCAGAGAGTGCTGTGAAGTATTATGAAGCAGTATATAAGTCTAAATACTATTGTTATTTTATGTTTTTTATTGTTTTAAATATATTTAAGATCTTAATTGTAATATGTGTTTCTCAATTGTGAGCCTCCCAAAGTCATTTGCTGAGATGGGCAGCTATAGAAATCAAATAAATAACTAGACAAAATGCTATCTTCCCCACCATGTATATCTGTGACAGCAGGACACTCTAGTAACATTTTTTGTTGCTTTATTAACTCAATATACAGTATCTTTTTTTCCTTTAAAAAAGTTTTCACAATTGTAAGCACATTTCTACTTCTAGTGTTCCTAGGTATAATATTTCCCTCTCTAAAGGAAGCTAAACTGATCTGTTATGCTCTTGATTGCTTGTCACAGACAAAAAGTAAATTATTCTGTGGCCTCTGACTCCGCATCAGAATAAGCCAGATGAAGAAATTTCACCTAATCTTCTAGGATTTATTTATGGAGGATGAAGCTTTCTAATCAGAAAGCCCTTCCATATGAAAAATGATTCATCTCACATATCCATTTGGTATCACAAAGCTGTACACAGATCTCACTCAGCCTTAAAATATGATCTGTTGATGAAGAGTACATGTGATGAAATGCATGCAAATACTCTATCTTAAAATGCGCTGTTGGACAAATGGAAAAACGCACCAATCTGGGGATCTTTGGGATTTGTATAATAGAATTTAACTGAGATTTGAATAATACTTAATAATGTAACTTAACATAAGAGATCTTAAAGCTTTTATAAAATTCAAAGTCACTAAGCCTCTATCGCACAAAAGATAAAAGGAAGGAAACAGTGATGAGTTCAAAGTCTAAATCCTATTAAAAAAATAGTGAATAAATGCCACTTTTCAATGTAGCTTTTGTACTTTCCAATGTCCTTATCCTCTAATCCAGTGGTTCTCAACCTTTTTAATGCCGCGACCTCCAACCGGTCGTAAGTTGAGGACTACTCAACAGGTCGTAAGTCGAGGACTACTCAACTGGTGCAGCACCCGTTTGCAGAATGGGACTTTTGGCGGGCTCAGCAAGGCAGAGACAGCCTGGACAATTCCTATTGGCTTTTGAAAGCCAATAGAATTAGACTCTGTTCAAGAGAGTCTATTCTACTGGCTTTCAAAAGCCAATAGAATAAAAGGGAGTAGCACAGCTAAGGAAAAGGGGGAAAAAATGGTGGACTGCGTTGTTTGGCGACCCCGTGAAATGGTCGTTCGACCCCAAATGGGGTCCCGACCCACAGGTTGAGAACCACTGCTCTAATCAGCAAGGGCATTTTTTTTAAACAGAAGACAGAACACAATACTTTTTTAAAGCATCAAAACTGAAAGTATGCTATATCCTTTTATTATTTTATTTTTAATTTATTTGTACAGTTCTATAAACATAAGAATTACTGATCTCAGGAAGAACTCCTGTCTAGGCTGGGATAGGGATGTGCCATTATCCCTGTTGAACAATTGGGTATCACGAACCATTGGAAGTCTATGGACAAGTCTATTCAGTTGCCTACCTTCTGCCTCTCTTAAGCTAGTGAAATATAGAAGAGGGTTTGTGTGAAAGATGGTATTTGCAAACCAAGAGAAACCTTTCACTATTTCAGATTCTTGCATCTTTCTTCAGAATAAATCTGGTAGCATCTTTTCATACTAACCATTTCATTAAAAGGGACAAATTTGATAAAATTTGATAAAATTAGTTCTTCAGAAAAGTTGCTGTTAAACTGCATGATTCACTTAAAAACTGCAGTGGTTCACTTAACAGCCATGGCCAAAAAGGTCATAAAATTGGGCACAATCCACTTAACAACCACTTTGCTTAGCAATGGGAATTCTGGTTCCAATTGTGGACACAAGTCAACGACTATCTGTATAGCTAAGATTGAATACTTGTGAAAACAAGGTTAATTATGGTCCTTTGATTTTATTGCCTGCCACCAACCTATAAGATCTGTCCTTTAGATATATCTCATTTTGTTAAAGGAAGCACAACATATTTTAGCATAGAGATAGGTTTAGAATAACCCTGGAAACTTTGAAAGAAGTAGGAAATGGTACAACAAAAACACTAAAAATGATGGATCTGTCTAGATGTACAAGCATCAGCATTTGGGGAACAGCTCCCGTCTGCTCCAATTACTATAAAACAGCAAAATCAGGGAAAGCTTTTCATAGTTTGAAGTGGAACGGAAAAACAAAACAAAAAATACTTCTTCTCCAATAGCTCCCATTTCACATGAGAACTACAAAATTTCTAGAAGCCTGAATGCTACACAGAAGATGAAATCCAACACTGCATTCTGATACTGATATTTAATTTACTTTGTATTCCAAAGCATCAATAAAAAAAAAACAAGAGGCCAAACAAACAAACAAAAACACTGCGGAGGAAGAAACATCATAAGCAAAGCAAAGTGTTGCTTGGAGAGGCCCTGAGCTGTCAGTTATGCTTCAGGGACCTCAAAAACAGCGTGATTTCTGGAGTCAGACAGGGCAAAGATATTTTGGGGGCCCTCGTGGGGCTACAATGAAACCACTGGTTTTCCACAGTATTTTTTCTACTGTGCTTTGGGGGCTAAAGGGAGATACTCAAACCAACTTCTGAGAAAAACACGTGGTTTTTTTCCCCTCCATATTTCAAATAAAGTATTTTAGAGGTATTCATCATCATACCAAATTATTCTTTTAAATGAGAAATGATAAGATAACCTTTATTGTTTTTTCTGTGAACAGACTGGCACACATTAAAAATGAAATTCCGATGCCCAGGTTTTAAAAGAAAATACACACACACATACACATTTTGAATACACAGTAGGAAAAAAGAGTCTTGAGAGTTAACAAGGTTGATACTATATGGTATAAAGCTATTATAGAATGTAGCTGTTCTGCTTCGGATACTGCAAAAGCTACTCCCAGAAGATAATAAAGAAAACTGGTCATGGAGAGGAAGTGTAACGTCTCAGACAATACTGTGAACCCTGGTCAAACAGCACTTATATGCCATGTCCTGGATAGAAGGAAGTGAACTTCCAATAATCTTTTCCACCGTCCTCACCACTCTCTGCATAGCTTTCCTGTCTGAAAGAGTCATACCTCCAAACCACGCAGTAATACAATACAACAGGATGCTTTCAATCATCTCTCTATAGCAGTGGTTCTCAACTTTCCTAATGCCGTGACCCTTTAATACAATTCCTCATGTTGTGGTGACCCCCAACCATAAAATTATTTTCGTTGCTACTTCATAATTTTGCTACTGTTATGAATTGTAATGTAAATATCTGATATGCAGGATGTATTTTCATTGTTACGAATTGAACATAATTAAAGCATAGTGATTAATCACAAAAACAATATAGCAATGCTTGCTGGAGAAGCTCACTCTTCCTTGCTCAAAAATGTTGGGAGGGAGGGAAGGGGAAGGAAGGAAGATTGAAGGGGAAAGGAAGGAGATGGAGAAGGAAGGAGATTGAAGGAGAAAGGAAGGATGGATGGATGGAAGGAAGAAAGGAAGGAAGGAGAGATTGAAGGGGAAGGGGTGGAGATGGAAGGAAGGAAGGAAGACTGAAGGGGAAGGAGATGGAGAAGGAAGGAGATTGAAGGGGGAAGGAAGGAAGGAAGGAGAGAGAGATTGAAGGGGAAGGGAAGGAGAAGGAAGGAAGGAAGGAAGGAAGGAAGGAAGGAAGGAAGGAAGGAAGGAAGGAAGGAAGGAAGGAAGGAAGGATCTTTGGAGAGTCATGTTTTCCCAGATGGTGATGAACTGCAACTCCCAGCATTCCCCACTCTTCCACAGTGCTTTTTAGGGCTGCTGGGGATGGCAGTCCAGTAAGGTCTGGAGACACACACAGATGCCCTAGCAAGGAAAATGGGCCGGGTAATTGCTGCGGTTTTACTTGGAGGCATTCTGCAGTTCCTGAAAATCACTTTAACCAATTTTCCCTGGTTCAGCAAAGGCAACAAGTAATAAAACAAGCAACAGGTACCGGTAATAAAATAGCCCAAATTGTCTTTTCCAGTGCAGATGAAAAGAACCAGGGAAAGGGAAATCGCGTCTGCCTCTTTGACCAATGGGAGGAGAAGCAGTAAGAAAAGTGCATTTCAGCCTGGGCACACAGCCTTGCCCACAGGCACTGCCAAGGACGCACAAGCAGCTCCGCACAATTGCCCGGGGAGGGGGGGAGGCTCAGAGCCACCCGCCAGGCAGAAGCAGCTCCTCCGGTTCGCAGGACCGAGGCCTGGCAGAGAGCCAAGCGGCAGCACCTCTGGGGCCTCGGAAGCTGCGCCCTGGAGCCACGTGCCTCGGAGCCACCAGCCGGCCTCTCACATCCACCAATCTGCAGACCCCCATCCTTGTCCCGGCACCGAAACAAACCGAGCTTCGGGTTCGCGGACACGCGTCTCTCTCTCTCTCTGTTCCTTGGTCCACTCGCGAGTCCTCTTGTGCAACAGTGTTACTAACCTAGAAGTCGGTTTGCCGAATAAAGACCGAAGCGAGTGTGCATTTGGGTTATTTGAATCAGTCCATGTAATTCTAAAGTCTAAACGGGGGGAGGAGAAAGTTAACTTTGGCCACGAAAGGGGAAGGGGCAAAGAAAGGGGGGCTCACCATACATGCATGGGGGCGTCCCCTTCCCTTTCACTCCTCGCCTGTTTGGGGATCCCACCCCCCTGCCAGTCTTGCAAGGAGACCCCGCCGCCCCTGGCCGACCAGGGAGGGGGGTCTCCCCCACGTCCACAGAGCCCACGGGTGCCTCTTGCCCTCTCCCAGGTGGCCCCCAGGACCTGCCCACCCCTCCAGACTCCTGAGCGCCATTGCAGTGGCGGGGTCGCGTTAGCCCCCTTTCCACGCCGCGCAGACCCTTCCCTGACTCGTTTCACGTGAGAGGGGCATGGCCAGAGCGCCAGCTCCCGCTCAGAAGGCACCACTTCTCCGCTCCCGGCCCGGCCAGCTGGCCTCCGACGCACATGCAGGCATCGCCGCCGCCTCGCCCTCTTCCCCGCCACCTGGCTGCTTCTGAGGCCTGGAGCCTGGCAAGCCAGGAAGGAGCCGCTCCTGCCCACCAATCCCAGGGCCGCATTGGGCATCAGAGGGCCGAGGCGGCCTCTGGCGGTGAGGGAGGCGGGCCGGGTGGTGCGGGGGAGGCTCCGGTGCGGCAGGCGGCCGGGCAACCAGGAGACGGGATTGGCTCGGCGCCGTAGCTCAGCTCAGCCAGCAGCAGCAGAGCAGCCTGTGGCAGTGCCAGCAGCGGCCCAGACCCAGCTCAGCTTGGCTTGGCCACCCGCACAACTGAGCCGGCCCGAGGCAGCGTCGGGGGCACGTGCGATGGTGCTGTGGTGGCAGGAGCAGGCACTGTCGGAGGAGAAGGATGCCCTGGAGGCTGAGGAGGAGGAGACCATTGGAAATATGTGTTTTCCGATGGTCTTAGGCGACCCCTGTGAAAGGGTCATTCGACCCCCAAAGGGGTCGCGACCCACAGGTTGAGAACCGCTGCCCTAAATGGAGTGTGATGTCAATTTGTTCTCTATTCTGCAAACTTCATCTGGAAATCTTAGCAAATGGTTAATTTTCTGATGCTTGGTTTTCCTTGGACAGCTTCATCTTGCAACAGAGCCAGGAGCTGCATTATTTCCAGAGTGACCATAAACAATGTATTCACGGAGCCTCCTACGCTTTTCAGTTAACCTACAGAAAGGCTACAGAAAGCCTTGAAATGAACAAAGAATGCCAGATTCCATTAAAGAAAATTGAGTTCAATCACTTTTCTTTCTATCCCAGGATGAGTTTGACAGACAGGGCCCATGAAGAATCTCATAACAAAGAACTGGCATCTGCAGGGCTGGGAGGAAGACAATGGAAACAATTTCATGTTTTCATAGTGCAATCCTCTTCTGTGAGTGTAGTACAATATCCCATAGTGAAAAGGCAAAAACTTTGTGAAAAAATGCTTTCGCACCAAACCAGCAAGTTCCTGCAGATATCGACAAGGAAAAATATTACCATCTCAGTTTCTTTAACTAAAGATTCCATAGTAAATTTAGATTGTTAAATTTAATAATACCTAGATTTTACCACTAATCACCTTTTCACCTTTTTTCCTTTAACTTACAGACCTACTCCGTTTCTGACGTCAAAACTATTCTAGTTCTTTCAAAATGTAAACCATGCAATAGCATACTGTGAAATCAATCAAGAACCCCCAAAGTTTTTGAGAAACCAAGCAGATCCTCTAGAATTGCTTAATTTTAGAAGGCTATATCTCCAGCCTTCAGATTTGACAACTGATCCAAAAAGACACCATGATTAGTAAGGTCAAGAGCAGGTAGGATTTACAAAAGTATTGATAAAATTATGCTTCCTATCCAAAGGGATTCCCCACAATGATTAAAATATTCTCTTTTGTAAACTCAACTTAATGTTGATCAGAATAAAACCCTAAGCATGTATTTCTCTCTATGTGTATTTAGACAAAATTAAAGGGCTACATAGGTCATTTTTGAAATAATAATTTTGTCTGGGAAAAACATCCCTGGAATTAGCTATTAAAAGCACCACTGGGGGACTTCCGATTTGCCGAGGCAGTCGATATGGAAGTCTGGAAGGCAAGCTCTATCTTCCGCATTCAGTTTCACTTCACTAGGGGACCCTGGAAAGGGTCGAAAGTTGCCCTGTAAGGGCAACCAGCAAGGAGGGGATCCCTGTTGGATCTCGGGAGGGTGGTAGCTCTTCTGCTTGATCCAGGGCAGCCCTCCAAACAGGCAGACGAAAGACCGGTCATTGCAATATGGCTCGTCACTAGGTTGCAGACAGCTGAAGTCACACCTACCATGAGGCAATTTTAAGGTAGCGCGGATGAGACTGGGTGTCAGACTCCAATTATATTTCATCTCTAGTTATCAACTATAGAAAATACCATTTCTGCCTTCTCTGGATTCTGTCATACGATGAAGGGAAGGGGTGAACAAAGGGGCTTTATGGCCTTCACTTCCTTCGGTACACTTCAAAGGAACTGGAATATCACCAAAAGGACTAACCATAACAATGGGGCTATTACCTTCATGTAGTTCTCTCTGAAGTCTCCATCCAACCGGCAGTAAGGAAAAGGGGGTGGGAGTGTAATGCCTGAGACTGTCGCTGGAAGAAGGGGGTGATTGGGTGGGGCTACTGGGGAACCCCTTAAAACCTTGAATGGGAGAGCTTAGACCCTAAGTCCTGTCTAGAACGCCTGCAACCATTTTCTCTTAATAAAGGATGCCTGTTGGAAGAATTATTCCAAGAGTTCTGTCTTCTTAAGATGCAAAGTGGGGTGGGTCCTTACATTAGACAGGACTTGCAAAATTAATCCACCTGGAAAGGAGACCCTTGCCGGGGGATTTTGCAAAAAATTACCATGTCAGACAATGGAGCAAGAAAGGGGGAAAACTCCCTGGAAAGAGAGCCGCTGCCCCAATTGGAACCTTGCCGGATGTCGGGATCCGAGAGGTCAGATTCCTCAGAAGAAGAAGTGGTGGAGACACGGGACCACAAGCCTCGCTGGTCAATGGGCATTGGAAAGAAAAGCGAGTGGGGAAAGGAATCAAGAAAGGTGACCCTGAGATGGGGGGGGGCAAGCAACCAGAATGAAAGCAGGAGATGGAGAAATCCTGCACACAAGTGAAGAGGGAGAAAGCTGGGCACCATACTCAGACTGGATCCTAGAGAAAGCTATTGACCTGATGAAGAGAACTCTCAGCTCCCTAGGAGAGGAGAATCCTGAGCCCTACCGCCGCCCCAGCTCCTGGAGCCACAAAGGGAGAGACACCAAGGGGGAAGTGGAACCTGCAGTCCCGGGGACATCTGCTGATCCCGTAGTCCGCACCCCCTACCGAACCACAGATGGCGATCTGGACGGAAGACACTACCAACAACAACGGAGGCACCGATCTATTCCAAGACATCCGCCGCTGGAGGTGAAATTCAAAGGGGAGCCAACACGCTTGGGGTTTTTCCTAACCTAAGTCCTCAGCTACACGGAGGAATACGGGTGGGACATCCCCAGCGACAAAGCCCTCATCTGGATCGTGCAATCTGCCCTGGACGGACCAGCTGCAGATTGGGTGGTGAACTTGCACGACTCCAATGCCCCAGAACTCAACGACTTCAACCGTTTCTTGTCCTGAGAAGGCGATTTGAAGACCCCCTGGCTGATCGCAAAGCCCACGAAAGGATAAAAACGATGAGACAAGGCAAACGCCCGGTGGCTGAATATACACAAGAATTCCGGGCCATTGACAGCAAACTGAACTGGCCAGAAGACATCCTCCTTAGCCATTTCAAAGACGGACTAAGTTATGACCTATATGATGCTTTCCTGCCCCGAGGGGACCCACACCAACTTGAGGAATGGTACGTCTTGGCAGAGGAAGCAGAGATCGACATATTGAAGAGACACCGCCGAAGAAAACAATGGAGCCGCTCCCCGCCTGAGTTGACACACGAATCAGTGAAACCATTGGCTACAGCCAAGAAGCAAATGGGGTGTTTCAAGTGTGGAAGAGAAGGGCATCGAGCTGTAGAATGCTGCTCCAAAGCCCTCCAAGCACAACCCAGAGAGATCCCCAATCAGCAAATCCGGAAAGTCTTCAGCTAAGCCAAAAGAAACTGCCATGAGAATGATGGAAATTGCGGGACCCCCCACCTCTGCTCATCAGGGGGAAAGAACTCTAGCCTACACCACAGGGCCAGTGGACGCCTCAGATGACAGCTCGGAGGGCGAACCCCTGGTAAGTGGATGCATCGCACCCATCCTCAAGACAGTGACTATATTAATTCCCCCCATGCCCGAAGCCATGAAGGTGAAAGCCTTAATAGATTCTGGCTGCACCCGCTGCCTCATTAGCCCGACACTAGTGGGGAATCTGGGCATTCCATCGAGGAGACTGGAACAACCAATCTCATTTGGCCAGTTAGATGGATCCATAGCAGGGGAGGGGGTGCCAGGTACTCTAGCCACTTTACCAATACACCTCTCCCTGGGCAAACATGAGAAGGACATAACGTTTGTGGTGACGCCAGGCATGGAATGCCCAATGATCCTAGGGATGGAATGGTTAAAAAAATGGAACCCCTGGGTAAATTGGAGGACAACAGAAATCAAATTCCCAAAGGGGGACCCTATGGATTTAAAATCCCAAGGGGGGCTACCAGAATCAAGAATAGAAAAAGCATCCATGGGAGAGGAAAAGGGACTAACAGAAATACCAGAAGAATAGAGACCTTGCTGAAGTTTTCAGTGAGGAGAGGGCGGATGAGCTCCCTCCCACACCGACCCACAGACTGTGCCATTGAATTCAAGCCTGGGGCAAAACTCCCGAAGCCCAGATTATACTCCATGAGCCCAAAGGAGAAGGAGGAAATGGAAAGATTCATAAAAAAAAAACCTAGAGAGAGGGTTCATTGAGCCAGCCAAGCCTAAAGTGGCTGCCCCGGTCCTCTTTAGAGAGAAGAAGGATGGCTCTTTACGCTTATGCGTGGATTATAGGGCCCTGAATACAATCAGTGAAAGCAACCTATACCCGCTGCCTCTCATGAAAGATATGCTGTCACACTTCTTGAAAGGGAATTTTTTTTCTAAACTAGACCTAAAGGAAGCTTACTATCGCGTGAGAATTAAGGAAGGGGACGAATGGAAGACCGCATTTAACTGCCCCATGGGGTGCTATCAATTCAAATTCTTGCCATTTGGATTACAAGGGGGCCCTGCAGTCTTTATGCAATTAATCAATGACGTTCTAAGGGAGCACCTGTTTAAGGGGGTCCTTGTTTACTTGGACAACATTCTTATTTTCACCGAAACAAAAGAGCAACATGTCAACCTTGTCAGAGCGGTTTCAAAGAAACTGCGAGTCGCCCACCTATATGCCAAACTCTCAAAATGTGAATTCCACCAGGAAAGGATAGACTACCTAGGTTATCATATATCCCCCCAGGGCATTGAAATGGACCCAGAGAAGGTCAGAGCAGTATTAGATTGGGCACCACCCCGCACAAGAAAGCAACTACAAAGTTTCCTGGGCTTTGCAAACTTTTACTGCCAATTCATCCTCTCATTTGCCCAGATACCCTTGCCCCTCACTAACTTACTAAAAACGAAGGGAGCATCCTCAGTAAAACCTAGCTAGCCACTAATATGGACAATGGAGTGCCAAGCAACGTTTGAGAGATTAAAGAGACTTTTTTCTGCCGAACCAGTACTAAGGCACCCAGACATGGATAAGCCCTTCGTAATACAGGCAGATGCAAGTGATGTGGCAGTGGGGGCTGTTCTATTACAAGAAAATGAGGAAGGGGTATTGCAACCCTGTGCATATACATCCAAGAAACTGACGGAAACAGAACAGCGCTGGCCCGTATGGGAGAAAGAGGCATATGGGATACGTTGGGCATTACTCACGTGGCGACAGTTCCTGGAAGGCAACAAAATCCCTTTCCAGGTGTGGACTGATCACAAAAATTTGGAAGCCCTGAAAGCGCCCAGGAAGCTCAATCCCAAACAAGCCCGCTGGTCCCAGCATTTTCACCAGTTCCAATTTAAGCTCAAACATTTACCAGGAAGAAAGAACTTCCTGGCAGATGCATTATCTCGCATGCCCCAATATAACAGCGCGCGAGCCACAGACTCTAAACCAATGATGGCAGAGTCACAACTGGCAGCACCAGTAACTACAAGAACCCAAGCTAAATTAAAACCACAACTGGACAGCCAAACTGGAATTGAATTCCGGAAAAGTTTGGAAACAGATGAATGGTTCCAGAAAAACAAAAATGTGTGCACAATGAGAGACGGGTTGCCTTGGGTAGGGGAAAAGTTATATATACCAACAACCCAAAGAGTCACATTCATGCAGCTTTGCCATGACACAAAATCAGCAGGGCATTTTGGATTTGTAAAAACTTTACACTTAATTAAACGGCAATTTTGGTGGCCATCCATAAAAAAGGACATAGAAAGTTACATAGCCAGCTACCCAAAATTTGCTACTGCAAAGAGATTGCAAGGGAAATCACCAGGACTATTACAAATAGTGGCAAATCCCTCAGCCCCCTGGAGGGAAATAGCCATGGATTTTATAGTGGAATTGCCAGAAAGCAATGGGAATACTGTTGTCTGGACGGTCACGGACTTGTTTTCCAAACAGGTGCACTTTATCCCTTGCCAAAAGATTCCCACTGCAAAAGCCTTAGCGAAACGTTTCGTCCAGCACATTTACAGATTGCACGGGGCACCCCAACGCATCATCTCTGATAGGGGAGTGCAATTTACATCTGCATTTTGGAAGGAATTTTTATCCCTTTTAGGAACCACTCAGGGACTGACATCTAGCCACCACCCACAAGGGAATGGGGGGGGGGGGCGGAAAAAATGAACTCAGATCTACCTTTCTTAAATCCTAACTATTTTCTTTATCTGCATAAGCTGCCTTAAGATTTTACCCCTCCCTTCTTAAAAACAGCAGCAACTGACTATCCAGGAGAGTTTTAAAAAATGTTGTAAGAACCTGATCCTAATTGGAATTTTATTTCTTAAAGTTTGTGGATTAAAAGACTTTCTACTCTTACTGATGATCTGGGTTTTTATTTATAAAACAGAAATAAAACTGAAAAGATTATAAAAACTTTGGACCTAAAGGAAAATTTTAAATATAGGGGCGACATCTGATGAAACCTGATATTACAACCTGTTATTGTTTAAAAGAGACTCGGCTGGTAGCCTAGACCAGTGATGGCGAACCTTTTACAAACTGAGTGCCCAAACTGCAACCCAAAACCCACTTATGCATCATCAGATGCCGGGTGGGTGTGGCCCATTGGGTGGGTGTGGCTGCGGTGGTAACAGCAGACAGGGTGGGACTAAAAAGTTCAATCAATCAATTCCAACTTTGCAAGATCTTTTTTTCCCGCAAGAAGTTGAAATTGATTGATTGATTGAACCTTTTTTTTTTGTACACGGTGGCAGAGGCCTAAAGCGAAAAGGTTTTATAAAACCCAGCTGAAGGCCTAGGACTGGGGCAACGGTGTACATGCCCACAGGGAGGGCTCTGAGTGCCGCCTCTGATACCTGTGCCATAGGTTCACCACCATGGGCCTAGATAATAGATAAGATGTATAACCTTGAGACACTTATCAGCAGTGAAGCCCAGCTGTGTTCCATGCTCACTGAATTTTTTTTATATTCTCTGATTGCAAAGCCTTTAATCTAACACATTACTAAGAGAATGTGGAGGAAGATCAGGAACAGATTCTCTTTATGCTGAAAGCATAAAGAAATAAGAGGTTACAGAATAAAACAGGATGTCAGCCCAGATACACGAACTCAAATTTTGATTACAACTTAAAAATCAACTACACAGAATATAATGGAAAAAATGGACCAATTAAATACTATGACTGAGGATTCAATTGATCGACAAGTAAATGGAAAACCCAGAAAAGGGAAAAGATTTTCTACATAAATTAGAAGAAACTTGAGGATCAAGAAGAACAACAGATTGAAGAAAAGATAAACAGTTTAAGACAACTACATCAAGATGGAAAAATAGAGACAGTTTGTTAGTCCTCTCAAAAAAAATGGCCATCGGTGGGTTTTTTTCTACGTCAAACAACATACATAATAACACAGGGAGATTTATTTGATGACTCAAAAGCATGGACATGGAAGACAATTTGGCAAAGAAAGAAAGCTAGAATAAGACTGAAGAAAATTGGGGTTTTGACTTTCTAGTGGGAATTAAAACAGAATATTCTCAAAATAGATAAGATGTATACCTTGAATATTAGAAATTGTTATGAGTTAAAGGATACTTTGTTTATTTAGACTTGGAAATATAAACATTAATAGTTAAATTTGAATATTGAATATTGAATATAAAGGTAATTAAAATATATATAAACTAGAAATGTATTGATGAATGTAACAAATATGTTTTTATTTAATGGTAATAATAAAAATTATTAGCTTAAATATAAGATAGTAGATATTGAGAGAAAAAAGAGAAAATATTAAATGTTGAAATAAGAGAAATTTTGGTTATTAAATTTAAGATATTTAGAAATTACCAGAAAATAAGAATATTATATTGTATTATTAACCAGCTGATGTAAGATCCAGGGATGAATTGTGATAAAGAGAATTGGGGTTATTTAAAATTTGGAAACTTATTAAACGTTAAATTTAAATATTTATGGGAAACTAAAAATTGGGAAAAACTTACCAGGACATTGATTGTCTAAAAAGACTGAATGTTAAAATGACTAAGATATGTATAAACTAAAAATTATTGATAAATGTAAGAAAGCTATTTGTATTAAACTGATATAATAAGAATTGTATTAATTCAAATGTGAGACAGTAAATACCAAGGAAAAAGAGAGAAATATGTAATGTAATAGTTTGTGATTTGTACTAAAGAAATTTGTATGTTATTGAATTTGAACCAACCCAGCCGCCACACTGCTTTTCAAATATGTAAATGTAAAACTGGAAAATCAATAAAAAATTTTTTTAAAAAAGCACCACTGGTAATCTCAAAACGTAAATTAAAAGGAGGGGGAAATGAAGAAGTAGCCTAATACGAAAAACACAGTTCTGTTATGCAAAGGAAGAAGAAAGTGAATGACTCTTTCAGCTAATAGTTGAACACACGAAGAATAATTAACACAGAGGCCTAGGGCATTAATCAAAATAAAATACAATAAGGTAAGTAAGCAGCACTAGGAAAATCTACCTCACCCTATTAAAAGATAAAACCTACTATGGAATGAAATGCTGCAAGCTTATCACCAATTCTCAGCATAATGTCTTTTCTTTAACATTACCAATGCAAACTCAGTTCAGGATCAGTTAAAAAAAACTATATTATTGTTTTAAAAAGCAATGTCAAGGACACAGAAAAGCATGCAGTCCCACCTAGTTCAACTTCTGGCCCCCAAAAGGCAGTTTGTAGTTCTGATGTTAGCAATTAGGAACTTGAAAGGAGAGCCAGTTTGGGTGCTAGCCTAGAAACCAGGAGACCAGGACTTCTAGTTTCACATTAGTCATGAAAACCGGCTGGGTGACCTTGGACTAGTCACTCTCTCTCAGCCCAACCTATCTCATGTGGCTGTTGTTGTGGGGAAAACAGGAATACAGGTAATCCTCAATTTATACCCACTCAATCAGTGACTATTTGAAGTTACATCAGCACTCAAAAAAGAGACTCACAACCCTTCCTCGCACCCTGTCCCCAAGATCATGTGATCAAAATTTGGGTGCTTGGCGACCAGCATGAATTTACGACAGTTGCAGCATTCTGGAGTCATGTGACTGGCCTCTGCAACCTTCCCAGTTGGCTTCCAACAACCAGAATCAACGAGGGAAGCCAGATTCACTTAATGACCATGATTCACTTAACCACAGTGATTCACTTACCAACCATGGCAAGGAAGGTGGTAAAATTGGGCACAATTCACTTAACAACCACCTTGCTTAGCAACTGAAAGTCTGATAATAATAATGAGGTAATAATTCAAGGACTACCTGTATCATGTATGTTTGCTGCCTTGAGTTACTTATAAAATAAGACAGATGGGATAAAAATCTAAGACATAAATATGTAAACAAACAACAAATGCAGCCTTTGGGGGGAAAACAAACAAACAAAACAGAGCACATTAGAACCAGTAAAGTAATGAGAAAAAAAATAACAGGAGTGAGTTGGATGGTACCAGATCTCTCTCTCTCTCTCTCTCTCTCTCTCTCTCTCTCTCTCTCTCTCTCTCTCTCCTCCCTCCCTCCCTCCCTCTCCCCCCCCTCTCTCGTAGAATTTATCTAGTAAAGTCAATAAAGATTCTGATCAAGAAATGTTGTCTGTAGCTTCTGCCTTCTGACAGAATTCAAATATACTAAATACAAACTTTATTCCAATCTAATTTGGTTATAAAGAACTGAGAATCTTCATGGCAGGTTTAATTGGTTTCAAAGTATGCTTAAGTAGCACTAAATAGAGTGCACTAAGAAGAATTTCATTTCCTATTGGAAATCCTGTTTTATAGTTCAATTCATTCCTCTTTGGTTGACCATATTTGTGAGCGTACAATATTAGTCTAGTTTATAAATGTTTCTAGTTTTTTTATATAATGTGTTAGAAAAGTGGTATGGAATTTTACTGGGGCAAGAATAAACACCCAGATGGTCTAATGGCTAATGTTTGTTAACATTTGGAAATGCTTGTTCCCTTGATAGATATAATTCATGGTAATGTAATTTCTTTAATAGCAGTTGACCTAAGATATACTTCATTGTATTTTTCAAAAAGCAGATTAATTTTAGACAGTTATAATCTAGGTTATTCATGACAGCCTATTTTAATTAACCAAAACAATATTAAATTATAACTATCAAATATTCCCTGAAATTGATTAATGTACAGGTATGTCCTTTGTACCCTACAAGAAAGAGATTATTCACAGTAAGCGAATATTAAATTTGACATAAATTCAAGAGCACACATAACATATATCATTTTTTTAAAAAAGAAAGAAAAAATCATCTGCTTTGTGTTAAATATTGGAAAGATGATAGATAGATAGATAGATAGATAGATAGATAGATAGATAGATAGATAGATAGATAGATAGATAGACAGACAGATAGATAGATAGCTTTAATTTTATAGGGGCAAAATTTGGGACACACGTAAGAGATGAAATCAGGTCAGAAAATTAAAAGCAAGAATGTGTTATTTTTTTACTGCAGAATAGAAATATTTTGTTCTGAAATATGGTATATTTTATTTTTTTAGCTCATTGCTCCAGAATCAACCAACCATTTATCTGGCTATCTGGATATTTCAGGAAATCTAAAAGCATCTGCATTCTCATGGGAAGTGAAAGGAATGAGACCTCCTGGGGGCACAGATTATACCATCTGCTTAAATAAGCTGTGTCCTTGTAATTAGAGCTAATGATATTATATAACAAATCTGCTAGCAAATGGAAAGTGAGTTAAGCAAGATCCCTGTCGATTATTAGACACTCACCTCAAGTTTGAGAATGTCATGCTGAAGTTTGCGTTGGAACTCCAAGAAGTGGGAGATGGTCAGTTTCCCCTTCAAATCAGCTCCAAAAAAGTATGTTGTCAATGCTGAATTAAAGCCGGTCTTCAACGTATTCCCAGTAGTTGAACGGTCTCTGTGACGCATACCCATGCTAGTCTGGGAACGAATGATGCTCTGAACCTACAGTTTGCAAAACAATAATAGCAGTAGCATTTAGACTTATATACCACCCTATTGCGCTTTACAGCACTCTCTGGGCAGTTTCCAATGTAAGCATTATTTGCACATTGCCCACAACAATCTAGATACTCATTTTACTGACTTTGGAAGGATGGAAGGCTGAATCAATCTTGAGCCCCATCAAGATCGAACTCCAGGTTGTGGGCAGAGTTTGCTTCCAATACCGCATTCTAACCACTGTGCCACCAAGGCTCAAAAGTTGAATACCCAGCTATAACTAGGTAGATCACAGTTTTGTTATCTCCCCAAAATGACTGAAGCTACTATTTATTTTAATGTGCACATTAAGTTGAGTTGTTCACTAGAGAATTATCCAGATTAGATGGCTGAAATACAGAACAATCCCTATTTTGCTCTAGAGACAAATTTGGCAATGCCCAGTATTTCCAGTATGGTCTATCCAAGTAATGATAGATAACCATTGGCCTTCCAGATACTGCTCTATTATAGCTCCCAGAAATCCCAACCAACAAAGAACCACAACAGATGACCAGAAGGACCACATCTGTGCAAGGCTTCACAAATATGAAGTTCAGAGAAATTATGTATTAGTCCAATTGAAAAGAAAAGGTAATCATGATTAAGATGGAGACGACTATGCATTTCCATTATTTCTCCAATGGATATTACATTATGGCAAAGTATGAAATGGATGTTTTGTTGTATTTGCTTGACTGTGAATTTTTACAGAACTTTATATGAAACTAGCAAACCTGATTCTATGATGATTTCGCCTTAGAAATATCAAATCATAGGGCTGAAAGGGACTTTGGAGGTCTTCTAGTTCAACCCACAGTTCAAGGCAGGAGTCTTATACAATCCCAGGTTGTCCAACCTATTTTTTAATCCTCCAGGGATGGAGCATCCACAACCCCAGGAGGGGTTGATTAATTGCTCTCACTGTCAGAAAATTTCTCCTCACTTCCAGGTCATATCTCTTTTTGACAAAATTCTATCCATTACTTCTTGTCCTGCCCACTTTGCCCTAGTCAATCCCCTCTTTTTTGTGACAGCCCCTTAAGCACTGGAAGGTAGTTATTGTGTCCTCCCTAATCCTTCTCTTTGATACTGAGATCTTACATCTTTTAATGCTTGCCATTCAGTAGGGTTTGATTGTGGAATGTAGTGAGATGGAACACAGAGAGATATATTGAGGGCATGGCCAATGGAAACAAAGCTGCCTCTTCTATTCTATGAGCATTTCAAAAATGTTCAGTAGCTCCTTTTCATAAAATGTTGTTTGGCCAATAATGGACGGAGTGGGCAAATATTTTACAGCTTTTTTATTAAAGCATGGGGGCATCAGAGAGAATTGCTTCAGGCGTGGACATCTCATTTGGGAAGCCCATTCCCCAAACTTAAGAATACCTTTGTCTTATGGGGGATCTAGTTAGAGTCAAAAAATGATCAATAGAAGTAGTCCAAACCTCATCTTTGCCAGCTCTGCAATCTTGTCAGATTTTTTTAAAAAAGAGACGTGAAAGCTCCCAACAGTCTGCAATTTGCTTTAAAAAAAAACCAAGCAGTCTTATAAAACAGAGATTGTAATAGCATGTCCTACTGGTCCAGAGTACCCATTCATACTTCCCCAAATGTGTATTAAATTAATTGACAGTTCAAGGTGCATAGAACACTTTAGCTATAGATCCTCCAAATCCGTGCTGCCTAATTGGGACAGAGAGGGAGGTCCTTGGATGTATGTGCATGGAATGCCAGGGTGTATGTACATCTTCCCAGCACGGTCACCAAGTCATGAAAATCATCTCAGCTTTCCAGCTAAAATAAAAGGCACTTATATTATGCAGCAGCAATATAAGAAAATGCTAGAGGCAGATGATTGTTTTAGTGACAATGGAACAAAGCATCACTTCGTATTATGTAGGAGAAGGCAGTTGTACCTTGGTGATTTACCAAGAAAACCACAGTATGCAAGCTATCATGCAATGTTTTTAATTTCAAATGCTAGGGGGAAAATGTACAGGATCATCCAACAGAGGTTACAGCATTAGATGGCAAGAACAATGCCAAATGTTCAAGCTGGTTTTAAAAAAGGCTGAGGAACAAGAGATATTGCTGATGCACTAAGGATAATTGAGAAAGTCCAGAATGCTACTTTCCCAATCAGCATGTGCTTCATTGATTAGCCTTTGTTTATGTCAACTATGTTGAGCTGTGATCAGTAACGTGGGAATCCCAAACATCTAATTGTCTTTACACTAATCTGGCATTATAGATCAGGAAGTCCATAGCCTGAGTGGAGCATGGAGAAATAGACTGGTTCCAGGTTGGCCAAGAAATGAGACTAGGAAGTATAACTTCTCCTTCTTTATTCAACCTATCTGTTGCATATATATTGAGGGACTGAAACTGGATTAGAAAACAATGGAGTTTTACAACTGGAGGAAGAAACAATAATTTTGCTGATGATGTCTCACTGACAGTTGAAAATGCAATTGATCTGCGAAGTCTAACGATGCAACTCAAGGTGCATGAGGAAAAAAACAGGAATAACTTTGAATAAAAAAAGATCAAATCAATGACAAGAGGTGTAGCAAACTGCCTTAGAATGGGCAAATAAGATGTTGAAGTGGTGGTTAGCCTTTGCCTTTCAGAATTAATTATCAACAAAAAAAGGACCAATTGTCACAGACCAGCATTTGGTAGAGAAGCAATCAAAATCTTGGAAAAGATATTTAGATGCTGCAATATGTTTCTATCTGCAAAGATGAGAATTGTTTTCCCTTTAACACTCTAGGGAAATAACAACTGGACAAACACTGCACACAGAGAAACAAACAACTGTTATAGTATTTGACAATTTCTAAGGATTTTGTTCTCAGATTATTGATTTTCTATGAGAAAGCAGAAGTGAAGAATGAGGTTATTTTCACACAACCAAAAAGGTCAGAGTAGCCTGGCAACTTTAATTCTAACCCGGATAATAGCAGCATGATTACTAAGTCACTAAATAGAATTAAAAATGCTGGAAAACAATCCCAGCTGCTTTTCAATTGTGCATATGAATTTAAACACAAATTCAAATTAAAAAAAATTAGAAAGTAAATCAGTACTGACAATCTGTAAACAAAGAAGACAAGAATACCTGAAAAACACACACACACACACACACACACACACACACGTAGGTCTTTGGTTATTCGGGTTTCTCCCGTGTAAAATTGGAAGTGTCTTGGTGATGTTTCGACGAAGTCCCATTCGTCATCTTCAGGCTGGTGTTTTCGGCTTCGTGCTTCTAAGAGCAATGTGTGATCGTAGCTGTTTCTTCCTTTTAACTGCCAGTGGGGGTATGAACTGATTGGGTGGGAGCTTGGCTGTGTTCTGATTGGGTGGAGGTGTGTTCTGATTGGTTAGGGGCTTGGCTGTGCTCTGATTGGATGGGAGGGTTGGCTGTGCTCTGATTGGATGGGGAAGTGTTCTGTTTGGGTGGAGGCTTTGTTGTGCTCAGGAAAGTCTGAGTTGCAGGGGGATTTGAGATGATGAGCTGCGTTGCTGTTGTTTGGCTTCGCATTCGTGGTCATGCCTCATCTTCATGGTGGGTGTCAGTTTGCTTCATGTATGGATTGGAGGGGTTTAAAGTGGCTAATGATGCAGCTGTGGTCTGGACACTTCCAATTTTATGCGGGAGAAAACCCGAATAACCAAAGAAACAAACACCCGCGAAAACCTCAGAATATATATATATATATATGCTTAAATATTGGATCTGACTTATTTTAACCGCTTCATTTGTAAAATTATTTCAAACTGATTTATGATGTTGAGATTGAATTGTATGTTGTATTTTGTAAGCTGCCTTTGAAAGACTGTTATCTTGAAGGAGAGCTAAGAAATACATTTAATAATTCAATAAAACAAAGGAATATTCAGCATAAATACCTAGCAGGAACAAGATTTCAAATCTTGGCAATATTCCTGGACAGGTAATTAATCATCCAATAGAGAACTGAATTTACGATGTTTCTTTTTATTATGTGATATTCCAATACAGAGAAATGAGTGGTTACTGCCCTAACTTCTCCTCTGATACAATCATTGCAGTCTTTTCATACTAGGAAAAAAATCTTGCTTTTCAAATTAGTCAGTAGTCTGCCAGTTTTTAATGTTCCAGTGCAATGGAGCTAATTTTTAAGTACAGAGTATCACTTCCTCCTACAATATTAGGAGGTAAGACCTTTAGTGTTATTTTAATAGGTAATCTAACGCAACCATCTCAATGGTTGGAAGACTGATGTAGACAGAAGATACAGGAAAAAGGAATCATAAAAAGGAATATGGTTGCCTGCTTTGAGACACAAAAGTTTGCCATTCCCATTTTAAAATATTACTTGCTTTTTAAAGGAGATTGCTGAGTTTCATCTTATGCCTGTTTGAAAAGGATTATTAAACTTTGCCGAAACACCATTGACGGTGGGTGGCAGGAAGCATCTTCATAATTTTCTCCATTTCCCTCTCTCATAAAGTTTTCATTTATGACAAGGGATTCTCAGTGTAGGCAAGTGGGAAATAAAAATATCCTATGGTCTACAACCACAAACAGTGACAAAAGAAAGGCAAAAGATGTTGTTATATAGGGGAAAATATGAGCAAATTCTGTGTCAATTTCAGGGCCATTCAGTAGTTCAACTGTTGGCAATGGTTTTAGAACTGTAATAAAAATATAGCTCCTAGCTGTGAGTCTCTCGGGCAGTTCAACTTCCTGTGTGATTAACTTAAGGAAACTGACACCTCTAAGGTTAGGTGATGCTCCAGTCTTAGAAGGGAATATGCAATCTGAATGAAAAAAGGACTAGAGGTGACATGATAGCAATGTTGCAATATTTAAGGGGCTACCACAAAGAAGAGGGTCAATCTATTTTCCAAAGCACCCAAAGGCAGGATAAGAAGTAATGGATGGAAACTAATCAAAGACAGAACCAACTCAGAACTAAGGAGAATCTTCCTAACAGTAAGAACAATTAACTGGTGGAATGGCTTGCTTTTAGAAGTTGTGGGTGCTCCATCACTGGAGGCTTTAAAGAAAAGACTAGATTGCCAATTGTCAAGAATGGTATATGGTCTCCTGCTTGATCAGGGGGCTGGACTAGAAGACTTCCAAGGTCCTTTCTAACTCTGTAAATTTTATTCTATTTTATTTTGGAAGTACTTGGAAAGAGGTTTTTTTTCCCAATGTTGGGCACTGGCAAAAGGCAAAATCAAGCACCCCACACTTGATCCAGAAGAGCTCAGCATAAAAGACTATATTTTGGCTAAAGTCAAAGGATTCCTAACTCTAGGAATCTGCAGTATTCACCCTGGTTATTCCCTCCCTCCCCACCCCTGCCCCGGGTCTCCCTAGGCACCAAGTCTTCAATATTCACCCTGCAAAGATCGAGATCCTTCGCTTTCTTGGCTGCTCCAGACTTTCGGTGAGTTCGCAGAGAATGGAGGCCTAAAATAATGCAAGATCACGTGAGATCAGTGGGGAGAGATCTCACACTACTGATCTCGTGTGATCTCATGGTACTTTAGGTCTCTGCGACAGAGAACAGAACCGAAGCTTCCGTGTGCCTCCGGACACTGGATTGGGACGTTGGAGGCTTTTTCCAGACCGCTGCCACCTGGATCTGAGGCCAGGTGACACTTCCATGGCCCTGTGGCAGCCCGATCCAGGCGCTGGAGGCCTTCTCCAGGCTGCTGCCGCCCGGATCTGAGGCCGGGGTACGCTTCCGCATGCCTCCAGCAGCCCGGATTCAAGCGTTGGAGGCCTTTTCCAGGTTGCAGAAGCATCCCCAGGCCTCAGATCCAGGCGGCAGTGGCCTGGAAAAGGCCTCCGACACCCCGATCCGGCCTCTGGAGGCACACGGAAGCGTTCCCTGGCCTCAGTTCCAGGCAGCAGCAGGAACCGTGACAGAGAAGAGACAGATCTTTTCAAGTTGAGTCTGGCACGGCAGGAAGGGAGGGGGAAGCATGAAGTATTTTAGTGGGTCGGGGGGGCCTTAGGGGCCTGTTCCCTTACTAAGCCCCCCATGTCCTTCCCCACCCTGAGATACCTCATTTCACTTAATGAGCCACGTGCATCTTAACGAGCAAGGGAGTGATTTCGTTCGAGGTACGAGATTCACTCCCACAAGTTTTCAAGTTATGAATGGAATGGGCAGGATCCATTACACTCGTAACTCGAGGACTACCTCTATTCCTTATTCAGTGAGGTTCCCAAAATATTTCCAACTATTTAGCTTCTGAAAGAAAATCCTACTTTGGAACACTGTATAAACAGTTATTAAATATATTGTTTCATGTCAATATTACTTTGTGGTAATTCCGACAAATGATTAACAGTACATTTATTTCTTCCACTTTGAATTCTCTTTGGGAGTATTTTTTTTCCCTCTTGTCATGTAATCAGTTTAACTACCTATTTTTCTACAAATGCTTTCATTTTTCTCTCCCTTTGTAGATTTATTTCTGGGGGCTCTCCCTCATTTAATAGTAAGAATATTTTTGGGACTTTGGAAGTGTTAAGTTATTTTGCAGTAGAAAAGCAGTTTCTGAAAACCTTAAAGTTTATGAGAATCACACTAGAAAAGCATATACACATTTTTATTAAAAAGATATGCAGTCTTTTTTTTTTGCTAGATATTTTATATGCAGTTCAAAAACATTCTCTCTAGTAGCAAAGACAGATGTATTGATTGAACCCCAGAAGACAGGAGTGAGGATGTTAGATGTCTGTTTGGAACTGTGTGTATCTTTTGAAAAAGTCAAGGGGGCAATACCTTAAAGAAAATCCATACTGAGACAACCCAAGAACATTTAGCAAGCTCACTAACAACTGGAAATTAGTTAGATGAAAAACAAAGAGGAAATGAAAGGGTAGGGAGGAGAAAAAAGAAACAGGATTGCCAGCACTATTGCCAGAAGTAACCCAACACACTTGGAAGGCGTCAAGTTGAGGAAAACTGCTTTACATAGAGACAGAATCATATAGATTGTCTATATGTATGTATTATGTATATACTCTTAAGACAGTGGTGGGATTCAGTTGGTTCACACCACTTCAGCAGAACCAGTAGCTATTTTTTTATTGCCCAGGTCCAGAATGGACTTCTGGAAGCGGCATCCACCCAGAGAGCTGGTTGTTCACATATTTGAATCCCACTACTGTCTTAAGAGCAGAAAACTGCACAAATTTGTCTTCTTAAAACATATGTAAGAAGGGGGGGGGGGAAGAAACAAAAACTTGCCTGTTCAAATTCTTCCATATCCACTTCTCCATCACCATTTAGATCAAACATCTTGAAAGCAATTTCAAAATTTCTCTGAGGAGCTAGAAAAAAACCAATATATTATACAGATTACATTATGGAGTAAGAAGAAAACAGCAATGATTTGAGAGTGGTATTATGGCTTAAAACATTTTTTTTCAAAAAAGCACTTGTTTTTGCAATATATTTCTTATGTTTCTTCAGTGAGTTTTTTTTCTTGTTTTTGTTTCTGCAGCTTTGTTGATATGTTAATATCAATATCTTAATAGTCCTCTTTAGCAATTTTCTTGCAAAAATATATCTCTGTAATATCTTGAAATTATGAGCTCCGGAGGGCTATTTTTCCTCCAGTAAGTCCATATTACATTTCATAACTTTATTTATGGATCTACGCACAAAACATCTGTAATTTCTGTCCTCTCCAAGGAAATAGGACAGAGAAAGCCTAATTAGAAAAGGAGGATCCAGAGCTGCCAAACTAAGAGTCCCAAATCTAAGCATGAATTTAAATGCAGATTGTTTATGAGGGCAGCACTTTGATAACTTTATGTGGAGACGAATTAGGTGGGACAAGTGGGACAATGAAAGGTTTTAATTAACCCATTTTCAATGTAATCACAATAAGATTCTGTGTGAAAAATCAGACAAATGACAATTTCATTTTAAGTACTATTTAATTGAAATCAAATCCTACTATTTTCATCTGGAGTTAGTTCTGTTTTTTTTTTTAAACAAGTTTTATTGTTTTTTTCATTTTAATAACAAGTGCTTAAGAAACAATGTGGTGGCTGGGCAATCAATTGTCCACAAAACAAAGTCATACTCATAAAAACCTCTTCTCTTTTCCCTCTAATGACATATTATATTCAAATTGATATATTTCAATACAACTAAATCAATCATAACAATCCTCAATAATCTTTCATCTAAATAAATCCACAAATTCAGGTCCTATGTTAAGTTTAACTATTTCACTTGCTATGTTCCATATTTCTAATCTAAATACTTAGTTAACACTTTGGGAGTCTCCCCATTACCTTTTTCCTTAACATATTCAATAAACATTTATTAATATCATTTCTTCTTTTTTCCTATTCCTCTTCCATTACAAAACGACTATCAGTTCTAATAAGAAAAGAAAATATTAGTTCAAATCAGAAAGGAAAAAAAAGGAACAAAGAAGAAAAAACAGAAACAAAGCAAAGAAAAGAGAAAAAATACCTTTCCATTTCTATTTTTCTTTATAATCTAACAATCAATTCCTCAATATCTGTATCAAGTTTCTTTAACATCCTTCCAAGGTTACTGTATCCAAAGCATATTAATACATAGACAAAACAACTTGTTATTAAGTTTAAATCTTTAATTACTTTTTATTCAATCTAACCTCTTATTTAACTGTCTTAAGCCATAAATCAATCCATATCTAATAAGCCTTTTAAACCCATTACATAAAACCTTAAGTCATATTCTTAAATCTTATTCTAGCTTTCCTTTTATGCCAAACCGGTTTCCATAACAAGGCCTCTATATCAGTGGTTCTCAACCTGTGGGTCGGGACCCCATTTGGGGTCGAACGACCATTTCACGGGGGTCGCCAAACAATGCAGTCCGCCATTTTTTCCCCTTTTCTTTAGCTGTACTACTCCCTTTTATTCTATTGGCTTTTGAAAGCCAATAGAATAGACTCTCTTGAATAGAGTCTAATTCTATTGGCTTTCAAAAGCCAATAGGAATTGTCCAGGCTGTCTCTGCCCTGCTGAGCCTGCCAAAAGTCCCATTCTGCAAACGGTGCTGCAAGTTGTCTGCAGCGAAGGCGAGCTGTCTGGAAGTTTCCATCCCTCCCTGCTGAGCAACTACTAAAAATGTAAGTAAAAGAGGGCCAGGGGTGGGAGGTGGGAGGCCGGCGGGCGCAGGGTGGGTTGCTGGCGTGTGTGGGGCCCGGTGGGTGCCTTACCTCCCTTGGGCTGGGCCAGCTGGTGGCCCAGCCGGTGGTTGGCCTGCGCCGTCTCTGCCGCTTGCCAGCTACGCCTCATCCGGCACAGGGGGCGGCACCATGCATGCGTGGCGCTCCTGGGCAGGGAAAGTCCTCGACTTACGACCGGTTGAGTAGCCCTCGACTTACGACCGGTTGGGGGTCGTGGCATTAAAAGTTGAGAACCACTGCTCTAAATGAACTGTCATAAGTAGAGAACTATCTGTACTTTCCCTTAATACCACATTAGGAATATTTGATTTGATATGTATTTTCCTTTTATTATACAAGCAACCATGTATTTCTGCTTACAATGATCGAGATATTTACTCCCTTAGATTTTAATGGTGTAGGTTGAATTTATTCATTCATTCATTCATTCATTCATTTATTACATTTCTTAACCTCTCACATCCCTCCCTCCCTCCCTCCCTCCCTAGAGCCATTGTATTCAATAAAATTACATTTTGAATGTCTCCAAAATGCAATTTCAGGCCTGGCAGTTTGGCAATTGCCCCTAAGAAAATGGAAAGGTCCTTCCAGAATGGTCTCTCAAAGGTGCTTTTTCCAAATGACAACTGGATTTTCTTTCTGGATGATTGAGAATATCCATAAACATACTTCCAAACTGGTAGTAACGTATGGAAAGAAATAATGGATGGGAGACCTAGATCAGTTGGCAAGGTCTATCAGAGGTCTCATAATGGAAGCAAACTAGGTTACTTAGTTTACCGTTATAAACCGAGGAATGTAAAATCATAGCCTTGTTGATACGCTGCATGCAAATCTGAAAAGGATATAAAGGACTTTAAACAAATAGTAATATATCAAAAGATATCTACATCTCAAATGTATCTTAGTTTAATTTCCTTAGAAGCCCTGAGAACAGTAGTTTTGTAACGCAAATATATGGTGTCTGTAGGCAGGGAAAATCCTTTGAGAGTTCTCTGTACCATCTCAAGCTATATTTCCTTCAATGCTCTGGGGAAGCTATGATAATTGTTTAGTAATAGGATACTAGAAACAGAATCAGCATTAAACATTTTGAAGAAAGCCATGTATTTCTTATACCAAATTAGTCTGCGCTGGCTTCTATTGCATATGAATGAATACTGTGCTGCATAATTCAAATAGCCCTCTGAAGATGCATTTTCCCACAGGGAGATATATTTTCTGTTCTCTCCCAATAAGAGGAAAGAATTAAAAACCCACCCACCCCCCATATTATGCAGAATAATTATAGTGACTAATTTTGCATATAATGTATTGGGGAGGAGAGAACAAGAGAGAAAGTAATATGATTAATGGTATAATGAGGGGTATCTAAGGAAAACATCTCAGTTCATTGAAATTCTTTTAGGGTTTCAGGGGCCTAATATTCCTGTTCTCCAGCACAAGATGAGAATATTAAGACATTAGCAAGGACTTTTACTATAAATAGCATTCTCCGTTTAGTTCTTATTGCAGAATAGTATAAATTTGCTAAAATTCCATTTAGGCTTTTTGATGACCACCAGAAAATGTTACGAGGCTCAGTGGTCCCCAACCTTTCCAATTTGGCGGCCCGATGCAGGGGAGCGTGTGAGTGGCAGGTGCATGCACACACATACAGCTCCATTTGTGTGAGCGACAGGCGCACGTGGCCTCCACTTTCACGTGGAGTTTCGCTTGCACATGCTTGCCTGCTGCTCACGTTAGTGGAGCTTTATGTGCATGCACTTGCCCATCTCTCCTGCGGCCCAGTTTCAAACAGGTTGGGGACCCCTACTCTAGGCAGTTCTCACATGTAGAGAATATGAAGGGCTTAGTGTCAAAGTTTAAAGGCAAATATACTCAATATTAACTTCTCTTGTTATGTATGTGTACACTTTGAGAGCAAGCAAATAAATTTCATTTTTAATGTGTGCCATTGTGCCCACAGTAAAAAAATAACAATAAATGTTATCATCATCATGATTAATATTCTTTTCGTGTTTTCATGTTTCATGTAAAATATTAATGAGGCATGGGGAACTGGAAGTACAGTCACTCAAAAGATCGACAGGTTTTAGGATCCACAGGTAGTCCTCAACTTACAACGGTTCATTTAGTGACCATTCAAAGTTGCAACAGCACTGAGAAAAAGTGACTTATGCTTTTCACACATATGACTGTTGCAGCATCCTCATGGCCACATGATCAAAATTCAGGCGCTTGGCAACCGACTCATACTTTTTTTTTTATTTTTCTAAACTCTCCCCCATACATATACCGTAATACTTATCAGATATTAACATACATTCCCCCCACACTCACATACAGATACTTTTAACAAAATGAAATAAATACATACACATAACTTTAGTGTTGCTCGCCCATTTCCCCTTTCACCGTATCCACACTCCTTCTTCTTTACCTTCTTTCTCCCTTTCTTCTCTTCCCTACTTCCCTCTTCTTCCTCTCCTCTCCTTCACCACTCTCCTCCCCTTTCCTCTTCCTCCAACCTTCCTACTTCCTTCTCCCCTCCTTTACTCTTTTCTCTCTCCTCTCCTTCCCTCTCATCCCTCTTCAGATACAATTCAGGGGTAATGTCCGAGCAACTCCTCTCTCCAAATTTCCCTATCTGTATTATATACAATAAGATTAATACTTCTATTTATCTAACCTTCTCGGTATATACTTCTATAAACATTTATACAACCTCCAGTTGTATAAAACATTTATACAACCTCCAGTTATTCAATACTGTGTCGCCGGGGTCTCCCTCCTTATCTGCTCCTTCTTCTTCCATCTAAATTGATGTTAACTATCTTTTAACCGTATTCTCTTTTCAGCCAATCATAAAAAGTTCCCCAAATTTCATAGTAGTCTGACTCTGTCTTATCTTTAATTGTCATTGTTAGTCTATTCATTTCTGCACATTCCAGTATTTTCCCAATCACCTCTCCCTCTGGGGGGGCTTTCAGTGCTTTCCAATTTTGTGCAAACACAATCCTGGCTGCCATAATTACATGAATAATTAAATATGTTTTTTCTTTATTGTATTTCTCTGGTAGAATACCCAACAGGAATATTTCTGGTCTTAGTTCTATATGTTGTTGAATCATCTTTTCTATCCATGTTCTAATTATATTCCAATAAGTTTTAGCTTCTACACACGTCCACCACATATGGTAGAAGGAACCTGGTATCTGATGACATTTCCAACATTTCATAGACCTGTCCTTAAACATTTTAGCTAATCTTTCAGGAGACATGTGCCATCTGTAAAACATTTTGTACATATTTTCTTTATACGCAGTTGCCATTGTCAATTTATAGTTTCTTTCCCATAATTGCTGCCATCTATCTAATTCAATTGTGTATCCAAAATTCCTTGTCCATTTTATCATTGTCTCTTTCACTTGTTCCTTCTCTAACTCCATATGTAGTAGATAACTGTACATTTTTAATCCATTTTTCTTCCGTTCCTGTGAGTATTTCATCTAACTCTGTTGTCCCCAAATTAACACCATCTATTTTAACATCTTTTTCATATCTAGATTGTATTTGCGTTCTCATGTACCAATCCATCTTTATTCCTTGTTCCTCTAATTGTTGTTTGGTTTTCAACTCCCCCATATCTGTTAATAAGTCTTTATATCTTATAATGTTTCCCATGTTAAACATATTGGGGTGTATTAGCGTCTCCATAGTTGAGAGCCAATTTGGAATCTTCAAATAATAATTTCTCTTTACTTTCTCCCAGACAACAAATAAAGAATTCCTTATATAGTGTCTCTGGAAATAGTTATGTATTCTGTTTTTTCCATACCATATGAAAGCATGCCATCCCAACTGTAAATCATGTCCCTCTAACGTCAATAATCTTGTATTCCTCAGTAAGATCCATTCTCTCATCCATGATAATGCTGCAGCCTGATAGTACAATTCCCAATTAGGTAGACCAAACCCACCTCTCAATCTTGTATCTTGTAACATTTTTAGATTAATCCTTGCCTTTTTTCCCTGTCACATATATTTCAAGATTATTTTATTAAGCCCCTCAAAATATTTCTTATCTAATCTTATTGGTATTGTTGAAAACAAAAACAATAATTGTGGTAATATATTCATTTTGATTATCACAATCCTTCCCATTAATGATAGTTGTACATTTTTCCATTTATCCAAATCTACTTCAATTTGTCTTTTCAATTTATGATGGAGGAGTGAATGTCTCGGCGGCACTATTCCTTGGGGGCTCCCTAAGAATCATCGCTTTCCAGCTGTTTGGGGAGGTCTGCCTAGTCCTAGACAGACCAGAGCTGTCCTATAGGGTCAGTGAAGAAGGGAAGGATAGTTTGGCAACACAGGAGAGTTTGCAATCTCCTGAAGAGCTGAACGGAAGCTTCCCAGACCAGCAGCTGCCAGACAGCCATTGCGAGCTGTCACAAGCTGGGCGTTTGCTTCCAAGAATCAGAAAGAAAATTGGAGAATCGCCTGGGTGAGCTGATCAAGAGATTGTTAAAAGGAGGAAAACTTTCTCTCTTAAATGCTGGAAATGCTGAGGGGTGGAATTAGAAAAATTTGAAGCCGTGGAGAAAAGGGGGGGGGAGCAGACCCTTAAGCTGCTCCTGTTCCTCCTCTGGAATTTCAGTGGCGAAAAAGCAGAAGGCAATAAATCAATAAATCAATGTAAAGACTGTGGAATTTAAAAAGCCTACTGAAAACAATTGGACTAAATAGAACTATTTGAGAGTAAACAACTGTAAAAGTAAACTGTTTGCTTTTTTCCTTTAAGTGGGTTGCTTCTTTTTCTTCAGCTTCCTTCTTCTAAAGCAGAAGACTAAGTGACCCTGAACAACATCTGCTGGGCTCACTGATAAGAAGTGAGACATTAATTGCATTTAACACAGAAACTGTTTCTTGTTTCGGAGACTGGTGGATTGCTTTATGGAGGTTTTATTTTCGATCTCCTTCTTTTTTTCGGATTAAGGCATGAAGAGCCTGAAATAAAGAAGTGTAAATTGTATTTTTTCCTGCCCTTGGACGTTTGAGGTGGGATTTTTCTCCTATTTTTGTTTCTTTCCTCCTCTTCTTGGAACATTTTGGATTATAATAGCACACTGACATTTGGATTATAAATCATTGGATAAGATGAAGATCATCTAACAACAGCCCCCTCAACACTACAGAATCTGGTGGTGCAGAAAACACTGGACTCTACAATACAACAAGATAAATTTAATATGGAACTGAAAAATATGATACAGGCATTACATACAGACTTCAAGGAAGGGTTAGGTAAATTAGAAGAGGAATTAAAAGAGGTCAGAGAATTGATGGGGAAAAGTGAACAAAGACTGCAACAAGTGGAAGGGAAAATTGAATTAATGGATAAGAGAGTAGAGGAGATGGACAATCGACTGACATTAACAGATAGGAACCAGGAAAAAACGATTATCTCTCTAGAGATGGATAGAGCTGATTATTACTTAAGATTCCAAAAATGTTGAAGAAGAAAAGGGAGAGAATTTAGTGGACGTGATGGCTGAAATATTAGCAGACGCACTAGAGGAAAGCAAGGAAAAGATAATTAATGATATAGATGAGACATTTAGAATACATACTAGATATGCAACGAGAAATAAGCTTCCTAGAGAGGTCCATATAAGGTTTACTAAAAAAGCATTAAGGGCAGATATATTACAGAAACTGAGAAATGTCACAATAAAATATAAAGGAAGAGAGATAGTGATATTAAAGCAGATTCCAAGAAGAGTGAGAGACTTGAGAAAGGAGTATCAATTTTTGACAAAAGTCTTAATTGAAAAAGGGATAAATTTTAGATGGTTAATACCAGAAGGAGTAATGGTAAACTGGCAAGAACAGAGACACAGACTAGACACATTAGAGAAAGCAGAGCTTTTTTATGATCACTATTTGGACAGCAAGAAGAAGAAAGGCTGAGAAGGGAAAGAGGAATTAGACATCAAGGAGATCAGATAGAGAAACAACAGAGTGAGTATAGTAAAGAACAGGAGGAAAGGGCATTGGTAGAAGGAGTAAGGACAAAAGAGGCAAAAGAGCAAAGAGAGATGAGAATGACGAGATCAGCTAAAACCTTAAATAAATAATCATGGAAGAAGAGATAAAAATAATCTCGATAAATATAAATGGATTAAATTTGACCATAAAAAGGAAAAGAACACTAAATAAACTAGGAAAACTAAAAATGGACATAATTTGTTTACAAGAAGTTCATATTAGGAAACAACATAAAAATTTATTAGAATATCCAAAATTGGGAGAATTATACACCTCACTTGCGGACCAGAGTAAAAGAGGTGTGGCATTATATATTCAGAAAACAATACAAACTAAATTGATATATTCAGATGAAGAAGGACGAATCTTAATGGTAGAAGTAATTATGAACTGTAAAAAATCATTATTGGTAGCGATTTATGCTCCAAATGAAAATCAAGAGAATTTTTATCTAAAATTACATAAGAAAATAATAGAACTGGAATATGAAAGCATATGTATGATTGGAGATTTTAATGCTATTGTAAAGCCTGAATTGGATTATAATACAACAAAAAAAAATAAGACTCTAAGAAGAACACTTCCTAAATCCTTCTATAATATGGTGGATGAATTAAATATACTTGATGCTTGGAGAGAGAAATATCCGGAAAAGAAACAATATACGTTCTATTCTAACAGACACCTGTCCTGGTCGAGAATTGATATGACATGGATGTCAACAGATTTATTTACAAATATACAAAATATAGCCATAGAAACAAGCACATGGGCGGATCACAACCCAGTTACAATCATATGGAAAGGACAAAAAAAGAGAACAAGATGGACATTAAACCAAACTATATTGAATGAAAAGGATTTTCAGCAATATATGAAAAAAGAAATACTTTTCTTTTTTAAGGAAAACAAAAAAGAAGATATTTCACTTCAAAATGTTTGGGATACGGCGAAAGCATACATGAGAGGACTTGCCATCACTTATTTGGGGAAAAAGAATAAACAGAAAAGACAAAATAAGGGAAAACTGGAGGAAGAATATAAGATACTTGAGAAAGAATTACAGAAAGATACACAAAACAAAAAGATTAAAAATTTAATGGAACTGAACAAACATAAAATGAACTTACTAGAAAATGAAGATATGGCAATGAAAATAAAGGCAGCTAAGCCAACCTTTTTTGAGCATGCAAACAAACCAGGGAGATGATTGACATATAAAATTAAAAAGGAGAAAGAGAAGAGATGGATTAAACAATTGGAAGATGCTGAGGGGATTTTACAACATCGAAATGAAGAAAAGAAAAAAATAATCTGGGAATATTATGAGAACCTATAAAAGCAACAAACAGTTTCAGATGATAGGATAAAACATTTTTTGGAAGAAACAGAGATACCTAAAATGCCGGAGAAATTTAAAAACTATTAGAAGGGGAAATAACAATGATGGAATTAATAGAAGCAATCAATAGACAAAAAAATGGTAAAACACCAGGACCGGATGGACTACCAGCAGAGCTATATAAGACATTGCAGGAAGTACTAGGTAATGTAATGTTGGAACTTTGTAACAACCGACTCATACTTACGACAGTTGCAGTGTCCCAGGGTCATGGGATCACCTTTTGTGATCTTCTGACAAGCAAAGTCAATGGGGATACCAGATTCACTTAGCAACCATGTTTCTAACTTAACAGCTGGGGCAAGAAAGATCTTACAATGGGGTAAAACTCATTTAACAAATGTGTTGCTTAGTGATAGAAATTTTGGGCTCAATTGTAGTCATAAGCCAAGGATTACCTGTAATTGATCTTACAGGAGGGTGAACTTTGTCATTCTTTACCAGGGGTCCTCAAACTTGGCCACTTTAAGACTTGTGGACCAACTCCCAGAATTCCCCAGCCAGCATAGCTGGCTGGGGAATTCTGAAAGTTGAAGTCCACAAGTCTTAAAGTGGCCAAGTTTGAGGACCCTTGTTCTTTACTATTCCTGAAGATGAATAGTGTCTAATTAGCTTGAGGGCAAGGTGGGATGTGTTGTGAAACCTCTTCTGGAAACTCTTGGGGTGCAATGTTGAGTGTGTTGAAGGCAAACCAGCCTTACCACCTCCACAGAATGAGTAGACAAAAATCACACTACACTCAAATGAAATTCCCATATAAAATTTCCTAGTGTAGATGTAAATAAACAATTAAACTATTGGCTGAGCTTATTTGACTCTAAACCAAAGATGCAGTGGGATAACGGATAGGAGAAGACTTGGTATGGAAATACAGATAAAAGCCTCTATTCATAATTAAGTAGCAAACAGAGTACTACTAGACCCAAAGCTTTCTTCTGAGTCATTCCTTGGAAAAAAGTGCCATAATATGGATATCACAGAGATATTTCTTTGGTACAGTAATTATTGGAGCTAGATTTTTGTTAATATTTTCCTGAGTGTTTAAAACAATGGAGAAGACGGGGAAAGATTTATTAACTGCCCTAGACCAAAGATGTCAGCATGAATAGGCTAGCTAGGGCAATGATGGTGAACCTCATTATCTCCATATTTGGGAAATGCCTAACTTGACTGTGCTGGCATATAACGCAGACATACATGAACAAAAGAGAAACAGTTATTTAGATATTCATTTGTTTGTTTAAAAAAAAACAATCTAATCATGTGTAGTAGTAGGTATTATATAAAGAAATACCAAATAATTACAAAATTGAAATAATGAGTAAACCAACCTATTTTTGGAGCCTGCAGAGGCCATGCAAGAGCATGGCCCTTTGCACGATTTCCAGAAAGTCCTGAGGCTGTGCGAGAGGAAACCCCCCCATTCTTATGTAGCCTCTGCAGCCCTCAAGGATCACACAAGAATGGGGTGTGCTTTTGAGAATAGAGTCATACCTCAGCACTCAACTGCTTCAAAACTTGTCAAATTCAATATTCAACACATTTTGAAGTCGAAATTTTGTCCAGCACTTGTCTTTCTCCTGGTAGTCGGCATACAAGGAAGAACCTGTTGACATCAGCTGCTTCATGATTTTCTACTTCTTCTGGCCAAAATAGCAGGTCATGTAGTAAGTCACATGGTTTTCTCAGTACTCATTGGTTTTAGTATTTGTTGTGTCTTCTGGAATGAATTTCCAATGAGTACTGAGGTAGCACTGTGGTTGTCAGATATTGGTGAATGTTGACATGTCACCCAAAATATTGTAGTCTATCCACCTTGGAGTCATCAGTTTGCCATCACTGGGCTAAGGTGTGTGTCCACCAATATATTTTTAGAAGATGGAGGTATAACCTGTCCTTCATCTTCCTATAACTTTAGTTATCTAAGGCCACAATATTTAATAAGAAGTAACTAAAGATTACTTACAAAGGAGCTAGGTCTTTAAAACAAAAAAGAGGACATCTTTGTTTGATTCAAAGGATACTACAAGGCATAAAGAGTGACTTGTTCATTGATATAGAACAGTGGTTCTCAAACTTTCTAATGCTGCGACCCCTTAATACAGTTCCTCATGTTGTGGTGACCCCCAACCATAAAATTATTTTTATTGCTATTTCATAACTGTAATTTTGCTACTGTTATGAATTATAATGTAAATATCTGATATGCAGGGTGTATTTACATTGTTATGAATTGAGCATAATTAAAGCATAGTGATTAATCACAAGAACAATATAGCAATGCTCGATGGAGAAGCTTACTCTTCCTTGCTCAAAAATGTTGGAAGGTAGGGAAGGAGAAGGAAGGAAGGAAGGAAGATTGAAGGGAAAAGGAAGGAGATGGAGAAGGAAGGAGATTGAAGGAGGAAGGAAGGAAGGAAGGAAGGAAGGAAGGAAGGAAGGAAGGAAGGAAGAAAGGAAGGAAGGAGAGAGAGATTGAAGGGGAAGGGATGGAGATGGAAGGAAGGAAGGAGAGAGAGATTGAAGGGGAAGGGATGGAGATGGAAGGAAGGAAGATTGAAGGGGAAAGGAAGGAGATGGAGAAGGAAGGAAATTGAAGGGGGAAGGTAGGAAGGAAGGAAAGAAGGAAGGAAGGAGAGAGAGAGATTGAAGGGGAAGGGATGGAGATGGAAGGAAGGAAGGAGAGAGAGATTGAAGGGGAAGGGATGGAGATGGAAGGAAGGAAGGAAGGAAGATTGAAGGGGAAAGGAAGGAGATGGAGAAGGAAGGAAATTGAAGGGGGAAGGCGCTGCCAAGGATGCACAAGCAGCTCCGCACAATTACCCAGAGAGGGGGGGAGGCTCTGGCGGAGAGCCTGGTGGAGAGCCAAGCAGCGGCACCTCCGGGGCCTCGGAAGTCGTGTGGACGATCCGCGTCCTTGGAGCCGCCGGCCGCCCTCTCACACCCGCCAACCTGGAGCCCCCCCATCCCGGCACCTCTTGCCCTCTCCCAGCTGCCCCCCGAGACCTGCCTGCCCCTTCAGCCATCACAGTGGCGGGGTTGTGGGAGCCCCTTTCCACACCACACAGCCCATCGCACACGAGAGGGGTGCGGCCGGAGCGCCAGCTCCCACTCAGAAGGTGCCACTTTTCCCCTCCCAGTCCGGCTGGCTGGCCTCCGATGCACATGCGGGCATCGCCACCGCCTTGCCCTCTTCCCCGCCCCCTGGGCACTTCCAAGGCCCCTTAGCCCGGCAAGCCAGGAAGGAGCCACTCCTGCCCGGCAGCCCCACAGCTGCGCCGGGCACCAGAGGGCCAAGGCAGCCTTCAACGGTGAGGGAAGCGGGCCCAGCGGCGCGGGGGAGATTCCTGCGTGGTGCGGAGTGCAGCCAGGGGCGGAGCGTGGCCGGGCAACCAGGAGGCATGGAGACCGGCTCAGTGCTGCAGCTCAGCTCAGCCGGCAGTGGCGGCAGCGGTTTTCTCACCCTTGTCCTCTCCTTCCTCCTGCTTCCCCCAAAGCGACTCGGGCAGGAGCTGGGAGGAAGAGGGGTGCCTGGGGGGAGTAGCCTGGCTGGTGTAGGGGCTGGCAGGCCGCCTGGCACCAGCCCCCACCGCGGCTCCATTGATGGATGGAGGACCAGGCCGGGCAGCGTGGGGGCAGCGGGGAGGGTGGCAGCGGCGGCCACTGCTGCATTATCAGGGGTCCCCGCCACCCTCGTGCTGCCTGGCCTGGTCCTCCGTCCATGAATGGAGCCACGATGGGGGCTGGGGCCGTGCGGTCCACCAGCCCGGCTGCTCCCCCCAGGCACCCCTCTTCCTCCTGGCGCCCGCCAGAGCCGCCTTGGGGGCAGCAGGAGGAAGAAGGAGAGGACAAGGAAGAGAAAACCACTGCCACCATCCCCGCCAACCCCCCACTGCCCAGCCTCGCCCTTCACCCATCCGACAGAGCCCCAGTGGGGGCTGGTGCTGTGCAGCCCGCCAGCCCCTCGTCCAGCCTGGCTGCTCCCCCCAGGCACCCCTCTTGCCCCTGCGCCCGACCAAGCCGCCTTGGGGGCAGTAGGAGGAAGAAGGGAGGAGGAAGAGGATGGCAAGGAAGCTGCCGCCAGCGCTGGGCCCCAGGAGGCGGCTCTCCTCTCCTACCTTTGCTGAATCTCCTTTTTCCTTCTCGGCAGCCTGGACTCTGGCGCGCCTTCCTGGCCAGCAGGTCCAATGGTCGGGCTGGCTGGGGATCGCAGGGGCTGGTCTCCCTTGGGCCGCAGCTTGTGGGAAGGCTGGCCCGCTCAGTGGAGCTTCCAGCAGGCCGCTCCCAACAGGGATCCCGGGGCTTCCCCGGGTGGCTCCAAGGCCACGCTTCTCCCAGGGGGTGGGGCACCTGGGCGCAGGGCCAATCAGGAGCCCTGCAGGAGGTAAGTCTGCCTGAGAGAGAGAGAGAAGGGAAGCGAAAGTGCCTCTCTGTAATCTCTCTCTCTGCAAATGGCGGAGGAGGCCATGAGGAGACGGATGCGGAGCGGTGTCTCGGTTCCTAAGACCATTGGAAATATGTGTTTTCCGATGGTCTTAGGCGACCCCTGTGAAATGGTCGTTTGATCCCAAAAGGGGTCACGACCCACAGGTTGAGAACCGCTGATCTATATACTAAGTTTCACAAAGGGAGTTAAGAAAGCATTCCAGAATACAGAAAGACATCTTGTACAAATTGAAAAATGACAGATTTCATTTCTGTCTCATGTTAGTTTTCCACCATTAAATTTTTTATTTATGGGACAACAGTATTCCTTTTCCAGAAGATAAAAACAGCATTGTGTTATAAACATGCAAGAAATAGGAAAGGGCAGGATAGCCAGGATAAGCAATCAGAGAAGGTAGGTTAATTTAAAGCAGCTACAGATTTGTCCTTGCAAATACATACACACTGTCTCTCTCTAATACAAATGTATCTAGGAGGCACGTGGATTATTTCTTATTGTGACTCTACAACCATGAGATATGAAGTATCTTGCTATAACAACAATATTGCTGCATTTCTTTACAGCAAAGCTAAGCTAATGCTCAAAGGACTGCATTCAATTTTCAGTGAGAATTCATGGCAGTGGAGATTTATCCCTGTTTCCATAACACGAAGATTAGATGAATAAATATGGAAAGTACTCTTACCAGGTATCTCTAGAAGGTCACATATAAAAATTTATGTAGCTGAAAGTTGAGCGAATTCTTGATTACTTATAGTATTGGGCAGGTGCCATGTATTTCCTAGTATAATAGCAAAGTGCATCTTTATTCATAGAGCACATCCCAGGCATGTTACTTGAATAAAAAAAATTGAGATCACGTATATCAGTAAAATACTATCTGTAGGAGAAGAGCAGGCAGAGCTGGGTGGGGAGTGGAATTAAACACATCATTACTTAGAATCCTTTTGATTCAGCAAAACACATTGATCAAGAAATATACTGGTCAAAGGAAAAAGATCAAAGTGAAAATTAAGAAAATAGATGATAGGATCTACCAGATTTGTTTGAATATAAAGAAATAGAAAAGATTCTGAATACATATGTCATCCTAAGAGAGATGAATTCCTTAAATAATACTGTATGCTTCCCCCCCTTTTATTTTATTTCTTGATATAAGTAATATAATACTGCTGAAATGGCCTAGATAAAGGAAATGTTTTAGATAATTAAACGTGTCTGAATTTAGAGAAATTATAATGTATAAAAAAGAAAAAAATGTTTTGAATAAGAGTTAAGGGATTAGATGACTAGGCACATTAAATGGAATATTTAAAGATTAAATATATCTTTAATCATGGTTAAAAAGAAAAAGAAATTTTGGGAATGAATATATATTAACTTAGGAGAAATATATATTTTAAGTAGTATTTTACTTTTTATGTTTCTTTACTCTTGTTCTCTTTTCTTTACTGTTTTTACCTATTTTTTTAAGAAATGTAAAAGTGTTGAGATGGTTGATATGGGAAAAATGGATTTAAATCTTTAAATTTAATTAACTGTTGAGAAAATATTAACCAGCAAGAATACTTTGAACTTTATGGGAGAAACAAATCTAAATAAGGACTGTAACAGGATATAAGATGAGGCAACCAGAATGATTAGATAGAAAAGAAATATTATATTGATGTGATCATTATTTCTAGGAATATTGGAAAAAATCATATATGTAACTGTTATTTATCAAAATAATAAGAACTGTATTATTTCAAGGTTTGCAAAGAAGACATTTTGGAGAAAAGGGGAAATCAACTAAATGTATTATGTGGATTATGGATTATAGAAACCAACTGTTAATGATTTTTCTTTACAAATATAAACCCAGCAAATACACTGTTTACTAACTATTAAGTGATTTATGTTTTAAAAAAAATCAATAAAATATATGGGGAAAAAAACAATAAAAGTAGAAGGATTTGTCTTGCTGTAAAAGAAACTGCTATTCTAGATTTGTTTTGTGAATATCTCAGGATAGCATTCCCTTCAGGGCATGGGTCCAGGATACTTGAAGGATTATTTCACCCCACTGGGATTGGCCCATCCCACCAAAAGCAGAGGAGAAATATTGTGGGTCCCATCAACCAGAGTATCCAAAAAAAGTGCCGGAACTCCGTTCTGGGCATTCTATGACAAAAAAAGCCCTGTGTATAGATATATATTTTTATGACTGTAAGCCGCTCAGAATTACCCTATGGTAAGACGGGCAGCCAATAAATTTTATCAATAAAACAAAAATACATTTTATAAATAAAATAAATGACATTATCAAGGTAACAGCCTGCCTCAGTCAAATGCTACACATTATGATTGCTCCTGACAAACAATTGTTTTCAATCCCAAATCGCCAACTATCCCAGCTGGAGATTTGGCAAACTGTATGAACCATATTGCCAGTAAATAGTAAACAGTGAATGGCAGATGTTACTGAAATCTCCCTGAGGCTAATTTTTGAAGATATGGAGGAAAAAACAGTTTTCAATTCAGCCAAAGCTATTAGTCTTATAAGAAAAACATTCTAATTTGTGGCGTAAAATAACACGCTAGTGACTGACATACATATAAAGATCATATAAACAGAATGGTTTATTTTGCTCCAACTACAACTAAATTGGATATGAAAGCTTAATGAATTATTTTTCCCTTCCAAATTTAAGCAGGCAACAGAGCGCTGTGATAGATCAGGATAACAGATGAGTCTAGATAAACTGGAATTTCAATCCAGTTCTCATTTGAAGCACAAATGACCAGATTTAAATTATCCTATTTCAGACACACTGTGCAAAGATCTGGATCTTTGGAAAAGGCTCTGATGCTGGGAAAGCTGGACAGAAAGAGAAGACAAAGATGATCAGCAGCAAGGTAGATGGACTCATTTAAAACAGTGATGAGTGCACCCTTGGTAGGTTTGAAAGAGCAGGTTAAAGATAGATCATCCTGGAGAAAAGTGCGGTTGCCAGGAGTCAAAAATGACTTAATGGCCCATAATCAATCAAGTAGGAGTTAAGCCTTTATTCTTGCTCTCCCACTCAAATCCCCAGAGTATACTTCTCCCTCAGTATAAATAATTTAAGGATTAGATTGGCTCTGATGGGATTGTCTCTGAATTAAGAGCAAAAAAGTTCATCTTAACTCATAAACTCGGTCTGTACTTCTACCCATGATATATTAAACTATACAAGTCCAGGTTTGCATATGTGCAAAAACATAATCCAGTTCATCAACATTCAAGCTAATATTGGTGTGTACATCCTCAAAAAAAGAATTGCACTATATTTCTTCAACTCACACAAAGCTGTAACCAAGAGTCATACGGCATCATACAGCAATCAAATTAAAAGAAATATTCATTGAACACATATAACTGATCAAAGATACAGGAGGAAACGACCAAGTTTTTTTCAATGATGGGTAGAGGGAAAAGGTCTGCCAGGGCTAATAAATCATACACAATCTTACAAGCAATAGTTGTATGGTTTCTTTCAAATGTACATAACACAGAACTAAGAACCTGCAAGAGATAACTGAAGCTGAATAGAGAGGGTCACACAAGAAAATCTGAAACTGTGACTTAGTTCTATAGTGTTATTGTTCTGATATTCTTCAAATTTATTTTGTCTGTCTTCTTCCTCTTCTTCGATTAATTGAATTTTGAACTTTTGGGGACTATACACAGCTGTCTCCTTTGTTAAACCATAGTCATTTATCCAACCTCCTAGGATAAAATAAACTACCAAACAGAACTACAATCCTAGATATTCCTTCTTAGGAATTTCTGTGGCAGACATAGGATATTCATGACATTGCTGTTATTGTTGTTGATATGATTATTCCACTGCAGGATGAAAGTCATAACACTGAAGGCTACCTACCATGCTGATCCAATGTGGTTGATAGATGTTTTTCAACTTCCTAATCTAAGGTGCAGAGAATGTGAATGTCTAATCCCCTAAGTGATGAATAAAATCTGGGACTCCTTGTTCCTAATCCTGCACCTTAGCCATTATATTACATTGGTTGTTGTTTATTCCTTTGTGAGGTGCCAGGGCATTAAAAAAAAACCCATCTACAGCTAATCAAATAAATACATAGGATATTTTTCATAAATGTGGTTAATAAACAAGTGCTTTTAAAACAAAAAATCAGGTTATTTTTTAAAAGAAAAGAAAACAATAAACAGTATTTTTACTCTGTTTTTCCATGCCATGTTTCTAAGAAGCTGCCCAAACGTAATTTCTTCCAAATTATAGATAAAAAGAAAAGCAAAGTCAGCTCATTTCCCTTAACCTTGTATCTCCCCACTGAGGAAATACAAACTGTGCTGAAAAAAAAAAATAAAACTGGAGAAACAGATGAACATCATTGCAAAGTCCTCTACTCTGTTTTGCTCTAACATTTTAACAGAAGACTGGAAACACTGACACAATTTAAAATATTATATCACCTCTTTTGGAAAATAAATAAATATATAGATGCACAGAGTGGATTAGTGAAACAGACTGCTTTAGAGCAGTAAATTACTTATAAATAAAATATGGTAGCAGACTTCATTTTCTATGCAGTACGCAAATAGCTCCTTGCTTTTAAAAGGGGTAGGATTTTATTCGAGCCCTGTTATTACACTGCAGTAATAACAAAAAGAATAATCAGAACCCATTTTCTTGGGCTGCAAAAATATGCAAATATTTTTAAACCATCCTCTATTGGATATTCATTTACAAAAGGCCTATTGGGATTTTCAAAATTATAAATCATGACCTCAAGGTATACAATGGAAGGAGACAAGATGATACGCTTCAGCACAAAGGAGAGGCAAAAATTACATTGAACATCTATGTTGGACATTTAATTTTCCTTACTTCAAATCAGCTACTAGTACAGATCTCCCAAAGGGGCTTTTCAGGAGGCAACTGGACTTTTTTTGTTTTTCCTTGAAGACGTTTCACTTCTCATCCAAGAAGCTCCTTCAGTTATGACTCAGTCTACAGTTCTGACTTTTTCAAGAGGCAACTGGACTTTGTTTTTCCTTGAAGACGTTTTGCTTCTCATCCACAAAGTTTCTTCAGTTCTGACTCAGTCAACTGAACTTATCAGAGAAAGTCCAGTTGCCTTTTGAAAAAGCACCTTTGGGACAACCATGATGTGGATGACTGAGAATCTCCATAGGCAAGTACAGATCTCAACTAACTGAATTTCAAAGTGATAGGTTGCATTTTTCATGTTGGTTACATATGAAGTTTTCCATTACTTATGGTCACAAATGTTCTATGTTTATATAGAAGATTCCATTAGGCAATGGAATATAAATCCCTCATAGCACAATCTACTCAGGAAGAACAACCACTAAAGTCGCACACCCAAGTAAGTATCCATCTGTCAGCTCCACTACATAGATAGATCAGACTGGGAAATCAACTCTAAAAGAAGACCAAAATTACTTTTTATTGAGCTTGGCTATTATAACAGAATCTTGAAAGTCTGATTATGCTATATCTGCTCTTTCTTCTTATAGTTCAGCATACTACGGAGATGCCTGAGCTGCTTCCAAATGTTATCTAGTTATTTTGCACTTCAGTCCCTTTTGCCTAGGCAATAGTGTGTCTGTATCAAGTTAATTTTTCTTATCTTCAATTGGATTGCAGCGTTAAAGTGTGGGTTTCTTCAGCTGTATTTGTTTATATAACTAACTTAATAGCTGAAAGTATGATTGCATACATATAGCTCATTAGTATTCAATATTCCAATAAAGGTAAATTTATTCTGTTCTTGTCCCTTCATAGTTAAAATCATTAAAAGCAGAAACAGAAACGATGATGTTATTGAACCGAGAAAACAAACAGGTTATTACAACTCAGAACCAAAGAATAAGAGTCAAAGAATAAAAACAATGTGCGGATTCTGATTTTGTGCCAAATCCCTGGTTAAGGTATTAGGTGAGCACACCAAAAGCAATTTGTATCTCTCTCAAAAGCCAAACATCTACACTTGAAATAGATGGATAATTTAACACCAACACAGCAAAGGAGGAACAAGAAAACATAAAGAAAATAGATAGGAGCTATCTTCAAAAGGAAATGACGAGGGACAATATAATAATCTTCCAAGTTCCAAAAAAGAAGCAATTGTATTGGGATTTAAATTAAGCCAAAATAAGAGAGCTGGCCTGGATCCAGTAATTAGTATTGCAGGCATGGACAATGCAGACTCCAGGTAGTCCTTGTCTTATGACAATTGAGCTTAAAATTTCTGTGGTTAAGTGAGACATTTGTTAAGTGTGTTTGGTCCCATTTTATGACCTTTCTTGCCACTGTTGTTAAGTGAATTGCTGCAGTTGATAAGTTAGTAACACGGTTGTGAAGTGAATCTGGCTTCCCCATTGATTTTGCTTGTCAAAAGGTTGCAGAAGGGGATCGCATGACCAGAGGATGCAGCAACTGTCATAAATATAAACCAGTTGCCAAGTGTCTGAATTTTGATCATGTGACCATGGGGATGCTGCAATGGTTGGAAGTGTGAAAAACAGTCATAAATCATTTTTTCAGTTCTGTTGTAACTCTGAACGGTCACTAAATGAACTGTTGTAAGTTGATGACTACCTATACATCTTTCTGCTGCACACAATAGGCCATAATATCTTCCTGACAGTGACGACAATCAACCAGTGGAACAGCCTACCCCCAGAAATCATGGGCACTCCATCACTGGAGATTTTTAAGAGACTAGACATTAACCTGTCTGAGACGGTATAGGTTCTCCTGCTTGAGCAGGGGGCTGGACTAGAAGACCTCCAAGATCCCTTCTATTCTATTCTATTCTATTCTATTCTATTCTATTCTATTCTATTCTATTCTATTCTATTCTATTCTATTCTATTCTATTCTATTCTATTCTCACTTGCTAACTCTAAGCATGTAAAAACGTTTCTAGTAATTACATTTTTCTGATAACTGGCATATGGCCTTATTAGTAAAATGAACTGAATTGATTACTCTCTGTAAATGCAAGTAACTTTAATCAAATAACATTGATTAAATGTAGTGCTAGTTGCCCAAGGGTACAATCATGAAGAATTTGCATTATCATACTGCAAAACGTCCATACTGTGAATACTGTCAAGCACACCCTTGTCTGCAAATCATTGCCCACAGACTTTTTCCAATATAGAAGATGACTGAGGACAAATAGCACTCAACATATTTTAATAAATATAAATTAGTAACAAACTTTAATCATTTGATAAAGTATAAAAAGACTAATCCTTCTATTGTCTCTTTGTTCCACTTTCAATCCATCAATCACAATAGAGCTGGAAAGGACCTTGAAGGTCTTCTAGTCCAACCCTCTGCTCAAGCAGGAGACCCTATACCATTTCAGACAAGTGACTATCCAGTCTCTTCTTTTAGCCTGCAGTGATAGAGCACTCACAACTTCTGGAAACAAGCCTTCCACTGGTTAATTATTCACCCTGTTAGGAAATTTCTCCTTAGTGCCAGGTTGCTTCTCTCCTTGATTAGTTTCCATCCATTGTTTCTTGTCCTGCCTACAGGTGCTTTGGAAAATAAGTTGACCCCTCCCCTCTTGTGGCAACCTCTCAAATACTGGAATACTGCTATCATGTCACCCCTAATCCTTCTTTGCTCTAAACCCAAATCCTGCAACCGTTCTTCATATGTTTTAGTCTCCAGACCTTTAATCATCTTAGTTGCTCTTCTTTGCATTTTTCCCTCATATTCCATTGCCCTGACAGTTCTTCATTTAAATGGCACGTATCAGGATATCCACAGTTTACACAACTCAAAGAAGGTTTCATTCTAAGTGGCATTAATATCTTAGTTACCCTAGGTGACATGTTCAGTCTGATTCCGATAGCTGCTTATGAAGATTCTATGATATCAGAAGCTCAGTTAGTCTCAAAATTGTTTAATCACAAAACTGCAAAGAGCAGCAGAACCATCAAAAGGCTTGAGGCTGCTGAATTCAGTATGCAGCATTATAAACATATTTTTTAAAAAAAATGCATGGAAAAGATCAACTTATAAAAGAACTTGCATGCTGCATGTTATATCTTTAAACTCTTAATTTCACAGCAAGAATTTTACTGGAGGAACAACCATTTTCCTCTCTTTATTCTTCTAGCCACAAGGAAAGTTAACATGGGAATGGCTGTTCTGATGCTTCAGCTTCTTTCAGTTGTGCTGTTCTGAAAATGAGACCTAATAATACATGTGCACAGCAGAAAGTGGGAAAAACATTTTATTTTTATGGTATTGTTTTTTTTCTTGCCAACAGACTATTCACCTGGCCAAACTGGTTATTTTCAAAACAAAAACATTTGCAGACAGATTATTATTCTCTTTGTGCAGGTGTGTTTCTGTAAAAGATGGTCAGCTACACCCACGATTGTTTTCTATGATAAATATAGCTGACCAGCAATGTCCTTGTTGTCTCCTCGACTCCCCATCTCAACACTTTTGGGCATCGCAAAATTTTACTACTATTGGGAAGGAAGGAACCAAAGGCTTCAACTAACCCTCACCTTCCTATTCAAATGTGGAAAGTTAGCCATTATGTAGCAAATGTATGCACTGGCAGGAAAGGCCATAATTCAATGACAAAACAAAAATGCTCGATTCAGCAGGATTCTGTCTGAAACTATGGTGATCCCCAGAGGTTGTTGTTGTTAGCGTATGGTGTTGTTACAGTAGTCAGGAAACCACAATGCTATTGCAGAGTAGCAGTTTGGCTTGCCAAGGTACCAACCCTGTTATAGGAAATGCTTGTGCACTTCCCAAGATGCACATAGGAAGGAGAGCTGACTTTGTACCAAAGAAAAAGACAAGCAACTCTTCCTGCAATGGCACCCAAGGCGCTCTCCCTTCCCGGAGTTGTCTCACAAGCAGGCACCACAACTGGGAAAGTTCAAAGCTGTCAGGAATTTGACTGCCTGAACAGAGCACCAGCTCTTCTCCTTACCAAAGTGATACCTATCTATCTACTTGTATAACATGTTTTGAAACTATTAGGTGGACAGAAGCTGAGGTGAGTGACAGGAGCTCACTCTGCCAGACAGAGCTAGGGCTCAAACCACTGGAGCTGAAACCATATCTCCAGCATCATTAAGCCACTGAGCCACTGTGTGTTCCCCAGGAGTCACTGTAAGTAATAATAATAATAATAATAGTAAAGTTGGAAGGGACCTTGGAGGTCATCTAGTCCAACCCCCTGCTCGGGCAGGAAACCCTACACCATTTCGGACAAATGGCTGTCCAGTCTCTTCTTAAAAACTTCCAGTGTTGGAGCATTTACTGCTTCTGGAGGCAAGCTGTTCCACTGATTAATTGTTCTCACTGTCAGGAAGTTTCTCCTTAGTTCTAGGTTGCTTCTCTCCTTGATTAGTTTCCACCCGTTGCTTCTTGTCCTGCCTTCAGGTGCTTTGGAAGTATGATGTTATGTGGATCATGGCCTGACTTGAATCTTGTTCAAGTGCTGAGGCTGTTACTTAAAACTTCTAAAAGAGTTTCATGATGTGTCTTGATTATTGAAAAGGCTAAGACAGAGTTAAAAGGTTAGCAAGGAGAACAGGGGTCATACAGGTTCGGTAAATATAACATTTAGCATATGTGGAACTGATTCCTCCATGTGCTCTGAATTTTAATTCCCAAACAGGTTTTGTGAGATATTTCCAGATAGAGAATTTAATGATGTACATATAATTCTTTTCCTCTCTCACGGGGGCCAAATGCAGAATATGCAGTTTTCCAAGCCAAATGACTTAGAACAAGATAGGAAAACAAAAGAGAATACTCTTAACTAGACAGAATTAATGCTGTTCTTTCTACAGCAAGATAAATGACAAAGGACTGAGGCCAAATCCAAAATTGATAAAATAGGAATGTTTCCAAGAGGAAGAAGAAAAGAGCTTGTTCATTTCCGATACATCAACCACAAATGGGACCCAAAGAAATCATCTAAAAATGGAGAAATGAATGCACATTGACATCTGTGAGCATGATCAAATCACAAAAACATTGGTGGCATGTTGCACAATCAGCCAGATGTTTAGACTGGATTTGATATTTTTATCCACCTATCAAGTCCTTCCCAAGGAGCTGGGATAGGCAGATATTGTTTAATCATTGAGGTATTGTTTTAGGATGTAAGCTGTTCCAAGTAAAGCTGCCTTTTGCAATTGACTGATGGTGATTTTGTCAATGCAGATGGCGTTTAAATGGTAATAACAGATCCCTTTGAACTCTATTATTCTGCATTTAGAAAAAAAATTGAAATGGAAACAGTATGGAACAAAAACATGTACTTACTTGACAGAACTGTTGTGAGGAAGATGTAATCAGAAAAGGAAATCAAGCCACATTCTCCAAGGGCATAAAAGATGCTGTCTTCATCAGCAAACTTCTCACGTTCCTGGGAGATTCTCTATTTTAAAAGATTATGAATATCACAATCCCAACAGAGGAAAAATATTTTAATTAATAACAGATCACAGCTTTAATACTCTATTATTATTGCCATTATTCATTTTCTAAATCCCTTCTATTACCATCCAGATACCTTTCCAGCCTTTAAATCTGTCAGATGGGCTTTTGGGGGTTAAAATATTAAAACTAAGTCCTCTTCTATCTATTATTTTACATAAATTTCAGTCCTTATTTGAGTCTAAATCTCTCTGAATACCAGAATTATTTCTAAGTGAACAGGCTAGGATTGTGCTATTAACATTTTCAATCCAAAGCAAATCAAGATATGCCTTGTTTCCTTCTAATTTAGTAGTAGGTATTTTAAAGCTTCTGTCTTGCCATTTTTAATACATAGTGATCAGAAAGAATTTACTGATGATTGTTTTGGAGAGCCTTTATACTTCTATGCACAGATAAAATACTGCCCACCTCTTAATTTGGTTATGAAATAGGAAGCAGCACTTGAATTTAATAGCAGTGTTGTGCTATGATTATATGAACATTGCAGGAAACCAGAATTAATAGTACCATATATTTTTTAAAACTACAAAACTGAACTAGCTTTGAAGACGCGATTTAAAGGATTCGTCTTAGCTATGATTTCTGGCAAGATACACATAATGCAAAACTTTTTTTAACAGTAGGATTGGGAAATGCTATGGTAATGAAAATAAAGGTAAAAGACCAAACCTAATCTCAGTGTCATGATCAAGAGGCTACAATTTATCATCCATTGGTAATTGTAAAGTAGACAGGCCATTCTGATCCAACAATTTCTCTTCTTTCTCATTCTATCCAGGCATTTAATTAGTAAACTGGAAGCTATTAAGTCATTTTGCCTTCTGAAGTTTTAAAGGCCAAAAACAGATGCAAAAACTGGGTTAGAGAGGTTAAGTTCTATGATTTTAAAGTAGTTAATTTTTTCAGAAGTATTAGAAGACATTTTTTACAAGCACCACACCCACACACACGCACACAAAGAAGAAACAGAAATATTTAAAAGGATCAAGTGAGTTGTGGTTAATGTATATGAAACATGCAAGCACAGGAGCACATAAATCACAAGCACAAATTTAAGAGAGTATTAGGGAACAAAAGACACCATCAACAACACACCAGGGTCCAGTTATGCAACTGTTCCCTATCTGTTACCTCTGTCTAGTGAGGATCCCATCATATATGAGATAAAGGAAAGACAATTTGTTAAGCAATGACATTTAAAGCATATTGACATCATCATAGCATCATCTGTTGCATCTGAAGAGTAAGAAAAATTTGAAACAGTAATAGCCATAAATAAGAAATGTAGAGAAAGCATTGATTAGTAACTGAGATTGAGATTTAGATGCCATCAGATGCTATCATTTTATTTCTGTCTGAAGTACCAGAACTGGAGATAAAGCCATAATAAACTAATCATACTTAGAGAAAGGATAATCACCAAACTCTTTTTTTCCAATAATTCTATCTCTTAGGATTGTCAAAATATCAAGGGAGAACTCATAACAAGAATCAATGAAAATATTTTAGGGAGTGAGAAGTAGCAAAGTTGCACTTATTCTGCAAAATACTGATACCAGTATTAACTCATTATATTTATGAAGTCCTTAATGTTCTCTGAACTTAGTGGCTTTCAAACATTAAACAACAGTCTAAGGAAGGAACCACCAAGAACACTCCCATCAACACTGACAGCAAGCTATTAGTATATAAAAAAGAATAACACTTCCCTCTCCCCACACTCCCTTCTAGCACTGATGATGTTACCTAGGTGGATAATGAAACATCTGCAAAAAGTTAAACAAGCTCAAAGAGCATCAAAGACCCCACAAATATGTAATTCATATTTGAACTACAAATATTATCTTCTGTCAGTATCTGTCAGTGTCATATTTATTCTGAAAAAATCAAAAGGGAAAGCTACATAAGGATATTGTACAGTATGGCCAACATTTTATACATACAATTGACAACATCTAGAAATAATGAGTCACTGCTCTCTAAGATTATGAAAACTGCCTAAAATCAGAACTCTGTTGTTTACAAGTATTATGATTTCAAGATTATGCAATCATATTGTTACTACTCCCATCTCTTGTCATTTTAGTATCTCTTTAGCATGCAACTCTAACTGTAAAGAAAGTTCCATTGAAATGATGAGATTTATTTCTACGGAAAAATAGATTGCAAATTTAGAGAGACAGAACTTTAATTAAGAATTTAAACACATTTAAAGGCATTTTGTTTGTAAAACATTAGACCAAACAATATTTATCTCATTATTATTTACAATTTTCTTATGGCATTCTGTATCTTTCTTTACATTAGGAGTAGTAACAATATATATTTCATATATACTACTGCTAAGAATATCCACTTTGTAACATGAAATTTTAAATATCATAATGAATGAGCTTCTGACACCTTGATGCAGTTCTGTGAAATAGACAATACTACAGGAATGTCAGTAATTCAAACACATTCTATTAAAAACCAGTTTCTCTTGTGTAAGAATGTGTTTTATGAATCTCAACACCATCTTCCTCAACTATCATTCCAGCACAATGCATTATTACTCTTGTATCAAATGCAAGTTATTCACAAAGCAAACATGCAGGTATGGTATAATCAGTGGTAGTAGTAGCAGTGGTAGTAGTAAATGACATGTAGTTAATGCTAAGTAGATTAGGCTTCTCTTAATGACTTGCCATTGATATCAGAAAGACTAATAGTACATTCTGCTCCACCCACATAAGTCCTCTTTGCATCTGGATTCCAAATTCATTCCTACCTGTTATCAAGTTAACTATTTTATAAAGTTCCTGCTTATAAAAAGGGAAGCATTACTGCATAAATGTGATGATTATTATTTTTTTAAAAAGTTTGGCCTACTGAAAAAAATAATATTTCCCCAAATCAGCCAAGTCTGTTCAATATTGCTTGAAGCTCATTGTCACACTAAACAATTCAATTCAATCCATTTAGAATTTAAAATAATATTCCTAGTAAAATGAAAGCTACTCTAGTCACAGAATACAAGCATCTAGAAATAATCATAGTTCAACTGAATAATATACCAACTCCCTTTTTACGACCCTGTAATCTCTTAATTCGGGTCAGGGCGACTGGATGGAGCTGAGCTTTTACTGGCCGGATGCCCTTCCTGATGCCAAGCAGCGTTCGCAGAAGATATTTTTTCTTTGCACCCTAGGAGAGAAATAACTGATGCTACCTAGGATTGAACTCTCAACCTTCCAAGTGGGAGGCGAGCGTCTTCATCACTAGGCCACCACACTGCTCAGCTGAATAGTCTATACCAACACGTAAGACTAATGCATATATTGTCTCTATCGCAAAACATATATACCGTAAATGCCGGCATATAAGACGACTTCCACGAGCGCTGAAATCGGCGCCAAAGACGGGGGTCGTCTTATACGCCGAGTCGTCTTATACTCCGGAAATACTGGTAGTTTCCGGCGTATAAGACGACGTTCTAGGAATGCGGCCCGGCTATAAAGACGGGGGTCATCTTATACGCCGGGTCGCCTAATACGCCGGCATATACGGTAGTCAAAGATGTCACCAGTTAAATTTCAGTCAAGTGGATTTAGACAAATGTTTCCCAGACTTGGCAATTTCCAGATATGTCAATTTCAACTCTCACATTTCTCATCAATGACCATTCTAGTGGTGGAATTCTGAGATTCCAAGTTCACACATCTGGAAATGGTCACAATTGGGAAACATTGATTTAGACCTTTAATTAAATGATGAATAAAAATTAAATTCATTTTGATGACAATGCTGGGTATGGACCAGGCAGGAACAGAGAACAAATGTTTTAAAACAAACCACTAAAGGTCTGATTGTCAAAGTGACAACAAATGTATTCATATGTTCCAAAAGAGAAGTTGATACAGTAGCATCTAATTGTTGTAAGGAATAATGTATATACTATTATGTAGCATCACAAAATACATTTACATATATCGCTATATCAGTGTTTTCTGTATCAAAGAAAAAAAGGACTAGGGGTTTTAAAACTACAATTAAATTCAAAATAGGATTGCCACATTTAACCTCACAATTTATGGACAGTTCAGTCATTACATAAACAGAGCCAAGCACGTAAGATTCCAAAAGCCTTATTAAAGCACAGATATTAGTAATATGCTTTGGGATATATGAATTATGAAACTCCAAATATAAAAAACATGCCAAATAATTATATCACTTTATTTCATAGTACCACAAATTCAATTTCAGAAATTGAACTAGCACATTAATATTATTAATCATCACAACAATGCCTATTCCAAAATACCCTTGGTCAGTGTACATTTAACAAACAAGATTTTGCAATTTTATCTGTGTCTCCAGATTTATTTTTTGAGGACAAATATTTGAAATGAAAGGAATAAACTGCATTAATTTAGAATCTATATTATTTTTTAAAAATTCTGGCTTTAATGAATTAAGGAAAATTAAGGGAGGGAGGGAGGACCTTGCAGCCTACGGACAGTTTCTGCTGGAGAAAAGAATTAGAATCTTCCCATTTTCTACAATGCTTTGTTCTGTTCCAGAAAAGCTAGTCTAGTTGTTACCTACCACAACAGAATAGTAAATGCTACTAGGAGCTAGAAGGAATTAGAGAAAACTGCAATCCCCACCCATTTCTTTCCAGTTCTGCAAATCTGAATGTAATCTAATCTGATTTGGATGAAATATGAGTGCAGATTGCACACTATAACTATAAACAGATGATCATTTTAATTCAAAGTCACCAGCATTGTTTTTAAGAAAATAGCTAAGCTAACCCTCAAATATAATATTATTTTAACTTTCATATAATATCAAAAATTTAATGAGCAATGTCTAGAGATAGAGGGAACATAATTACTGGAAAATGACTATAAACTCATCATTTGTCTTAAATCATGAAGGAAAACAGTGAATGTTCAGTGATAATTTCCATGCCATTACTATTTACACTTCAATACTTTAAAAAAAAAACACTAATTGATAATCTTAAGCAATCATTACATTATTTTTCCATCAAACTAAACATGTATTGTATATCATGTGTACCAGAACTGCGTTCATCTTAACAATTTAGATAATTTGTTTGGTCTCATCTGCCTTATTTGGGATTACAGTAACTGGACAATCATTAGAAAACCATGAATGCTTAAGATTCTGTGTATTATATTTGTTGTAATATCATTCTCTTTCAATCCCCATTGACCACTCTCAGGTTTGCTAACTGCATAATGTACACAGAAATTCAAGTAATCTCCTTGTAATTTGCAGCATGAGGCTCTTATGCACTCACTTGGATGTAAACTTTTCACCAAGTCATCCCACTGAGAATTGCTTCTCAGACTGCAGTTGGTAGAATGTTAGAAAAGTTTAAAGGCAAAAAGAATTGTGTATTACAAAGTAAAACTGAATTAGCTAGGATGGACATTTTTATAGGGAAGAAACATTTCAGGTTCTCTAACATGAATACTGAGGAGACTGCAGTATCGATCTCAACTGTTCATTAAATGCATGTTGGCAAAACTGAAAAAAAAATTCTGTCTGCCTTAAGGATAATATTAATTTAAATTTAATTTTAACAAGGCAACTTCTGAAAGCAGCAACATCATTTTTTCAGGTTTGCACAGAAGCTTGAAACAGGTGGCTGCTTTAATACATAAAAGAGAGATGTTATGTTCATGTGAAATCCAATGCACAATTTCCAATAATTTTCACACTGTGCACAGCCTTAATAGTTATCCTTTCCAAGCTGTTATCCAATGGGTTTTTATACCAATATATTTTAACATCACTTAGTTTCAACATATGGGCAAGAAATGTACACCTCTGAAATTTCGTTTGATTGCTCACTACCAAGATACCTGAAGCAACGTTGTTGCTTCAGAATAACATGATCCAAATTTGTCTATGTAAATAAGCATATTTAGGACACTGATATTAAAGATGATTTTCCAAACTTTGTAAGTAACGAAAAAGGTTTTGAGACTCAACCTGAGAGTCTCAAAAAAATAAAATAAAAGTGCAATCTTTAGTACCATAGCAATTAAGGAGCTTAGCTGATGATTCTTGATTCTTTAATTGATCATTTGAATCTATTTGGTGGTGTCAAAAAATCCAGGAGAAAATCTCTGCAAAATTAGCTTGAAAGGTCTAATGGAGAAATTGTCCATTTCCCCCCACCCAAACTTTACACACATGATCAAATAGGGCATGTTAAGTTCAGACTCCAGTCCTATAGATACTGTGTTTCCCTGAAAATAAGACCCGGTCTTATTTTGTTTCCCAAAAAGGCACCAGGTCTTATTTTGGGGGGGGGTCTTTTCCACTCACCTCGTGGAGGTAGCACCGACAGCACCGCCCAGTTGGCCCACTTCTTCTGCGGCCGAAGGAGTAGCTTCATTCTGCAGCTGAGAATGATGCTCTGGCCTGCATTTCGCAGTCAGAGGCCTTTCCGGAAAGCCTCTGCAGCCAAGAACCAAGCTACGGATTGAATCCATATCTCAGTTCTCGGCTGAGGCCTTTCCGAAAGGCCTCTGATTGCAAAATGCAGGCCAAGAATGCTGCAGAAGTAGGCCGGAGAGCTGAGGCAGGTGTCGATTCATGGGAAGCCTGGTAAGCAGGGGCGGGGCACGTAGGGCAGCGCCACCCCCCACCGCCCCAGCTTGATTTTTTAGACATGTGCCTCACCCCCAAACTAGGGCTTATTTTTGGGGTAGGGCTTATATTAGGCCCACCCCCCAAATCAAGCTAGGGCTTATTTTGGGGGTAGGTCTTACTTTCGGGAAAACATGGTATCTGAGAGAAAGTCCCATTACGTATGTAATGAGGCTTATTTCAGACAACTACTGGGCTGCACTACTGAATTATAATAGTGCACCACCCTGCAGTAAACAGGGTGGTGCAGCTAACTAAAAAGCATGTTTTATATTAGCAGTAAAATTAATATAATTCAGGTGATTTTTTTTTTAAAAAATGTATGGAGATGAACATTTTTATGAAATACTGCAGCCTCGGTGGGGAAACTGCTTTGCAATTTCTTTGTACAGTAAACCTAGAAAATCAGAACAATCCCACAAAAATGTATATGTGCACATTTTATAATTTGAGCCAAGGAAAAATGTTTATTCCCATGAGAAAAATGAGAACGGAGTTTATTTATTTTTTTAAAGAACAGTATGCAATCTTCCTCTGTAAAATTGACCTTATGATGTGTCAAGCAAGATTTGTATTCCGGGTGGTTTTCAGAGGCTAGAAAGAGAAATGTGCATGGATACTTTTACAAGTAACAAATTGAGTAACCATCACCATTAAAAAAACTGCACCTGAAATGCAAGAACTTAGAAGGCTAGCATTCTATTGTTCAGAGGAAAACAAGCCACCAATATCCCCAGACCCTTCACAGGCAGCAGGAGCCCAGCAAGCAAGGGATGAGTCCTTCTAAAGAAAGCAAGAAGGAAAAAGCCTCTTTAAAAGGGACAGAATATATCTGGTATTCCTCATTACTGGTAGATCTCCAATATTCAGAAACTGTATTTGTCTCTTCAAATCATTTAGATATTTATTCTTTCATTGTACACTCTAAGTGTGCAGTATAGAATTTTGCAATTCTGAGAAGACTACCCACTGGATTCTTCCAAAATCAATGTATTCTTTATGCAACAAAAATAGCACGCAAAAAGTTTAAGTGAGAGAGGCAATGATTTATTGATAACACGGGTGTAATTTGCCTTCATTGCTCTGTTGTGTTTGTCAAGAGATGCTACTCGATATATTTTGAAAGACAGCTAAAAATGTATTAGCTCATAAGAAAAACAAACTGAAATGTTAGGGTGCACCACATGTAGCAAAGGTTTTCTGCAGTGTTCTGCATAACATATAGCCAAGAAACAATCTATGACTGAAGAAGTGTCTCTAGCAAAGAGAAGCCAGCAACATTTACTAAGGAAGAATATGTATATGTCTTATCTATAAAGATTCTCAATCATGCAAGTCATGGTTGACCCAAAGGTGCTTTTTCAAAAGACGTTTCGCTCTTGGATGAGAAGCTAAATGTCTTCAAGAAAAAATAAAGTAGCTGCCTTTTGAAAAGGGCATTGGGACATGTATACCTCTTCAGTCACCTGCCATATCTTCTGATTTTTTTTTTTTTTACTAAGCTTAGTTACTAAATTCATCTATTTCATGGCTTTTACAGATTACATTAGTCAGTAATTTGGTTACAGAATTGATCCACTGGAGGAGTTTCATGCTTCTCTTGTTGACAGTTTACTGATTCTGATTTTCATATACAGTGTGTCTATTTTTCATGCAACTGTCTGCATATATTTCTAATAGCTTTTTTTCCTTATTTCCCCAAAAAAGTAATGGAAAGGAGGATTACTTAGAATCTTTAATCTTGAGGGAATCATCCTAAATCCAGTTCCAGGAGATTTGATAAAGATGTATGGAAGTTTACCAATTTCACAGGGTTGATGTTAATCTAAGTAAGTTTCCATGCAAAAAAAAATAGGTGTGGTATACACTACAATATGGCCCTTGCTGAGTAAAGCTGTTGTGATAACTTCCTGCATTGCATTTGCATAGTAGGTTTGTTTTCAGTACAAAACTATGCAATGGCATCCGGTTTATCAACAGTGAAAAAAATCTTAACACTTCTTTAAAACCAAAAATTTCATCTCAGAAAAAAGAATCAAGTTTATCAGTATTCTAAAATGATTCATACATGACATATGGGCAAACAAGTGACGAGTGCTTCAGGGTCTTTCTCCAGGGCCTACATGACGCTTCATATTCAATACGTCAGTACAGATGCCAAATATCTCCCTTCTTATAAAATGCCCTATTTGTTTAAGATGTAATGTTTCATGTTATAAAGGCCTCCTTGGGGAAATCTTCCACAGACAGACACATTTGTCAATTAGAACTCAGATTACAATTTGGAATTATGACCCCTTACTCTGGGAAATGCTCAAAGCTATTAGAGGCACACTCCAGCCATAAACAAATATAAAAGATAGAGAGCTTTCTAGAATGTCATTAGAAACATATTTCTGTCATTATTGTGCTTTTCCTCCCCTAATTCCCTTAATATCTGAGGGTCATTAAAGATTAGGGTTTTTTTTTTTGGAAATACTTATTATAGGTAGTCTTTGACTTAAGATCATTCATTTAATGGTCCCTGAAATTATGGCTGCAGGAGAAAGGCAGGAAGAACTGGAGGGTGGAGTTAAATCTGTCATCAGTTTAGAATCCTTACGTTGCTACAAGAGATCCAAGTCCAGTCCTCCTTTGAATTATGTTAATCTCTTATCTAGCATCAATTCAATACTGACTGTTATTGACCAGATTCTTGTATACAAGTTTGAATAAATCCTCTATGCTGCAATCTTACGAATGATCCTGATTCTTTATGCCTAACATTGGCTACTACAGCATCCCCGCAGTAACCTGATCAAAATTTGGACACTTGACAGCCCACCCATATGTACAATTTCAGGAGCACTTCAACTACCCCACTCAATTATCTCCCCCATCTTTGTCCTTTTGGCCCTCTACACTCTACGGCTCTTGAATCCTATCTGACCTTTGCCTTCTTCTTTCTCCCACTATTGACCTTGTTCTGTCCCAGCCTACGCGAGTACTGCTCAACTGCTTACTCGTGAGGAAGACCTCTTTTCATTGAACAAGGCAGGACTTTGTAAGAAAAACCCCATTTATTTTGACACAGCTTTTATGGAACAAACTCCAACCAGTCCTTTAGCTGTTGAAACGAACAAGATCAGTCTCTGAGTTCTCAGCTGGAATGCTCAAGGTACAAGTCACTCAAACACACAGAAATCTGACAAACCTGTTAAATGTCCAAGAATCCTGACACAAGAAATCCAACAACAGAACCATGAAGCTGTAGCATGAATGGTTGCCTTCGGCAACCAGCACCTTCCACACCTCTCCTCTTTATAGTCCAGCCAGGGCGTGGCTTCTTAGTGACTCTTACTTTGTCTATGGAGCTGTCCCACCACTCTCCATTGTCTTGCTCGCTTCTCTCTGCGCATCCGTGCATCCAGGACTGGTCCCAGCTGTTCCTCCGCGCCACTTAATTCCAGCCCCCAAAACAGCTGTGACTCTGCCTGAGTGGGAGTAAATGGGCCGGGCTCTGCATCTGGCTCTGAGTCTTCTTGCTCCTTAGAACCATCTGCGGACTCCAGTGTGAACACAGGTACCTCATCCGATTCCTCAGATTCGGCCGCTGGATCCGCTGGCAGGCGAGGAATCACAACAGACCTAGACCGCTGCTGGCCACAAGAGGCTTTCTTCTCCTGGTCTATCCATAGTAGATTCCTCATGAGGTCTAGGAATAACGGCTTCATGTGGCCAGCAGCAGCCTTATGAAGGGCCTGACTGGGCATGTCTCATCAGCAGTGGGAGCAAAGACTGCAAAGGTCAACTAGGGTGATGGAGTGAGAGCAGCAGAAGCCTCAGAGTGCAGGGTGGCAAGGGGGACTGTAGCTGGCACTGGGTTGGGACAGCTGATTCTTCCAAGGAAGGCTGCAGCTCAGAGGCTTCTTGCAGCCCCAGAGCGATGATGCACCAAGAAAACATTGAGCCACAATGTATTTTTTCCTTGGTCTTCCTGCACTTACACACATGCATGCACATACCTTAAATCAGTGGTGGGATTCAGCCAGTTTGCACTACTTCAGCAGAACCGGTAGCTAATTTTTTGTTGCCCAGGCCCAGAATGGATTTTCAGAAGTGGCATCCACACAGAGAACAGTTGTTCACATATTTGAATCTCACCACTGCCTTAAATCCTTTTTTCCTGGCCTCTCTGAATAGCATTTGCTCAACCTCTGTATTCCTTACCTGGAACTCACATCCACTTCCCATTTAATAACATGCACAACAGCAACCGGGGCTATCAGGATTGCCATCACTAAACAATGTGGTCACATGATTTGTGCTTTATGATCCCATCGCTTAGCAACAGAAATTCAGGTTCCAATTGTGGTCATAAGTCAAGGACTACCTTTAGCATTGGCTATTGGAGAAGGATTAGGGGAAGAGTGATATCCGTGATCTGAATATCTGTTGAAGAACAAATCCCACTTCTGAAAGTAGGATTTGCACTGGGAGGAAATATTGCACTTACAGGTTCAGAAAGCCGAGGAGATAATTTATTCTGTATGAGAACTGTGTCCAAATTATCATTTTTTTCTGATGCTATTTGCATTTTTAAAAAGACAATATTAACAGCAAAACAGCTTTTAATGCAAACCTAAGATTTTTACAGTCTCTGGCCACATCTGGCCCTTTGGCTTTCCCTGTCCAGCCAATGTGGATTACTTTTATTTTGAACACAACTATTTTTTTTTTCAATTTACATATGTGCATGCGTGCATGCCTATGTACTATCTCAGTTTCTCATGTGTCCCCTTGGGAAAATTAATTGCCCACCTCTGTTTTAATGTAATCCTAAGTGGAGTCTGTAGACAGCTCTTCTCTAACACTCATTACTAATTCCTTCATAATTTACCGCAAATCACTTTTTATGATAGGATGATCCTGAAATGCAGTTTAAAAATCAACAGTAAATTTCTATTCATATCTTCTTGGGAGCCAATCTTTTTCATTCAAATGGTTTAGTAAAAATTGTGAAAAAAAATCAAATGTGTCAAAGGAGCCAAAGTTATTATCTCAAGGAAACTGATAATAGAAATGTATTATCCTAAAAATATGTTCCTGTACTATGTCGAACACAACTAAGCTCAAGGAAATGCCCTGTTCCTTAAATCAACTTTTCTGTTTTTCTTTTTTTTTCTATTTTTATGGGACATAAAATATTCAATACCTTAAATCAACATGTTTTATTTCTCTCTTCGTAAAGAAAAAATATTATTTCATTTGGTCAAAGAATAGAAAATGTTCATAAAATGCATCCAGGAAGCTGTTAAGCCTGGTAATGAAATGGATCTAGTGACTTTACATAAATGAAAAAAATCAAAACCAAAACCTGCACAGTATATGAAATAGCTTAGCAATGAATTCCCCTTAGTAGTTTTTTCTATAAAAAAACTTTTAAAGACCCATGTTTTAATTTATTTAAGTAGCATTATCCAAGTAAAGAAAACTTCTATTGTAAGAAAGATGATGGAGAATATATATATATATTTATATGCTGTCCCTTTTAAAAGGGATGGATATGGGATCTGAAGCACAAACTGGTTAAAGCACATGCTGACAAGTCAGTACCTGCCAAAAATCCTGAGAAGAGGGGTAAAGGTTAGGAAGAAAAGGAAGAAAATGAGCAAAGGTTTGTTACAACAATAGGAAAAATAAAGCAACAAAAAATATCATGTACATCATAACGGCAGGAACCACAGAATAAAAAGAATAGCAAGTTAACATTTCAGGAAGAAAGAATTGCTGAACTCCTTAGAAGCAACAAATAAAGGGGAGGAAATCAATGACACTTCAAGTTGCCTGCAACAATATCAACAACAGAAGGAATATACATATATACAATATATCTAATAGACTACTTCAGTACTTTCAGTTTATGCCAACAAAATATGAAGCCTTCAAGTTTCAGCAGAGCCAAGAAGAAACCAACAGTTCATATAGTCTTCTATCTGGTTGTCCTCTTCCAGTGTTCTCTTCCAGCTTTGAGAGAACACACATGAAGCATTGAGGTAGGAAGGGGACAACCACCTATCCAACCAGATCAGCCGGATCAACCCTGTCATAATGGGGGGACGGATGTGGCAGCCTGATTGCCCTCTACCATCATCTTCAGTTTGCAGATATAAAACAACTTTTATAAGAAAAAGACAATGTTACCAATCACTCCTCTAGTTACCAAAATTACCAATCTCTTCTCTTCTTCTCCAGCTTGGTGTCTTCCACATGTTGGATAATAGACATCCATGTTATCAAGGTAATGGAAGCTAAACCCTAAAAGAGCACGCCTGGCTGAGGAATTCTGGGAGTTGAAGTCCACAAGTCATAAAAGGACCAAGTTTGAAGACCCCTGCCCTAAAACACCTCAGGAACTAAGGCTGCAGAAGCAGATGGTTCTTTGGAACCTATTTTCCTTGATAATAACCTCAGTGTGGAACTGCAAATTAACCCAATTAACCATTGCACTTAAAATTAATGGCTGACTTCATGGTTAACCTGAGATTCCAGTATATCTTTGGCAGCTGGCCCAGTTATCTGGAGAACAAATCGACTAAAATATATGCTAACATCTCATCTTCTGGGTATCGTAAAAGGGACAGACATGGTTATACAAATAATAACTTCTCCTGATAAGCTACACCAAAGCAGGGTACCATCTGTCAAAATCTTTTCAAACAATTGGAGATTTTGAAGGAAAAGCTGCAATTTATATAAATATATATACAACACTGATAATTAAATCTGTGCACATATTGCTAATTTAGGTTTTCCCTTTCCTGCAATGCATACCAAGAGGACTGGTCTATTAAGCCAAGAAAAGCAATTTGAAAGTAATATGAATAAGATAAATCAGCAAAAGAATATAGGGAACCCACTGAAAAACCTACTTTTTTTTTCAGCACAACCAAATCTTAAGTTCCTGATCCTCTGAATTTCCTGAGGTGCCCATCCTCCCAAACAGGGCTCTTATGAAGAGATATCTAAATTGTCTTTTCAAATATATCCAAAATTGCTTGACAATTCAAATTAACTACAGTTAAGACATTTGTTCTTCTATGATGAAAGAATAAACTGGGTGACACAAAGGTCCATAAAACAAATAAAGGTCTAAAAATCTAATTCAGTATTTTAGAAAAATGGCAAACCATTATTTATAGGCTATATACTTATTACACATTAGAAAAATGTATATGGCCAAATATCATAAGTCTTATTTTGGAGCATTTTGGAGAAAACAGTTTCAAAGAGCAGCATACCCATTTTAAAAACTGACAATACTTTGATTGCACACTTTAAATTATATAGTTAGTCCTCAATTTGTAACCATTTGTTTAGAGACTACTCGATGTTACAACAGCACTGAAGAAGTGCTGTAAGTCCTTGCACTTACAACTGTTGCAGCATCCCCATGAGGTCAAAATTTGGGCACTTGGCAACTGACATATATTTATGATAGTTGCAGCATGGGGGAGGGGGGGTTTGTGATCACCATCTGTAACCTTCCCAGCTGGCTTCTGACAAGCAAAGCCAATGGGAAGTTTGATTTACTTAATGACCATGTGACTCATTTAATAACTGTAGTGATTCACTTAAGAATCAAAGCAAGAAGATCATAAAAGGGGCGTTGTCTTACCTGAACGCCTTTTCTCAGCAGGATGATGTAGAGTCCAATGGATGGGTTCTATGACAGCCTTCCTGCCCGGCAGACTGGGTAAAAACTTTGGCCACACCCTTCCCTTGGGCGTGACCCCAGTTTTGACTGAGGCGAGATCTGTTTGTTGAATTCAATATAGTAGCTCCTTGTCCAATGCCTGCCTAGACCTAATACCTGGGGGGGCTTGGACTCTACATCATCCTGCTGAGAAAAGGCGTTCAGGTAAGACAACGCCCCTTCTCCAGCAGGATGGCTGTAGAGTCCAATGGATGGGACATACCAAAGCCCTCATGTCCCCCTGGGAGGGAGTGTCTAGGCCCCTGGCTCCTGAGCAGAGACAACTTGCTGTAGCACTCTTCTACCAAAGGCAGCATCCGCTGCCGCAAAGGAGTCTAAACGGTAATGCTTAACAAACACGGAAGGAGAAGACTAAGTTGCGGCCTTACAAATCTCTTCCACTGAAGCTTGTGTGGACCACACTGCTGATGTGGCCGCGCTGCGCGTTGAATGAGCAGTTACATGTGGTGGAACTGGAATTGCCTGAGAGACGTAGGCTTGGGCTATACAAGCTCTGATCCACCTTCCTATGGTAGAAGATGATACCTTCTTCCCCATAGTTGATGGTTGGAAGGAAACAAATAGAGCTTCCGTCTTACGGAAAGACGAAGTGCGCTTTATGTAGTAACACAGCGCTCTACGCACGTCCAGTTTGTGCCATCTGTGTTCTAGCCTATGTCTGGGATTCGAGCAGAAATCAGGAAGGGTCAGTTCCTGAGATCTGTGGAAGATGCTGTTTACCTTCGGAATGAATGCAGGGTCCAGTCTGAGGACCACCTTGTCCTTGAAGAAGGTACAGAGATCCTTCCTGACTGATAGTGCTGCTAGTTCAGAGATTCTTCTCGCTGAAGTGATAGCCACTAGAAAGGCTACCTTTAATGATAGGTGATGGAGAGAGCATGAGTCGAGAGGCTCAAAGGGTGCAGCTGTCAAGGCTTGAAGAACTTTAGACAAGTTCCAAGAAGGATATCTGTGTATAACAGGAGGCTTAGTATTGACTGCTCCCTTTAAAAAGGCGCTAATCGCCGGATGTTGCGACAGAGAAGTTGAATTGTCACAGGAAAGGACAGTTGAGAGGGCCGCTACCTGCCTACGAATGGTGTTGACTGAAAGGCCCTTATTAAGACCTTCTAATAGGTAGTCTAAGATATTGGGAATATTCACCGAAATTGGATCTAGGTGATCACCACCTGCAGAACCCCTTCCATGTAGCGTCGTAGATCCTGTTTGTGGAAGGTCGTCTTGATGCTTGAATGATCGATATCACCCCTGAGGAATAGGATTGCATGGTTAAACTCTGCCGCTCAAATGCCAAGCGGCTAGTTGTAGCCATTGAGGGTCTGGATGTAGAAGCTTGCCCTGACTGAGTCTCACTCGGTCCGGAGGAATCTTCCACGGGGGTGATATTGAGAGGTCCACAAGGTCGGCAAACCATGGACGCCGTGGCCAGTGTGGAGCAATCAAGAGTGCTTCTGCACCTTCCAGGATCAACTTGCATATGGTTGCCGGAATTAATGGGAGTGGTGGAAAGGCGTACAGGAGTTGCGCCGGCCACCGACACCTGAGAGCGTCCGTTCCCTCCGATCCCGGAGTCGGGAATCTGGAGAAGAACCTGGGTAGTTGCGTGTTCTTCGGAGTGGCAAATAGGTCCAGGTGCGGTTGTCCAAACCTCCGGGAGATCTCCTCGAACAGAGCCGGATCCAGACGCCATTCCGACTGATCCACCTTGGCTCTGCTCAGGGAGTCTGCCCGGAAATTTGCCTCCCCTGAGATGTGTTCCACACTGATGGAACCCAATTTTGCTTCCGCCCACCGAGCCAGAGCTGATGCCTCCTGCATCAGTTCCACGGATCGTGTTCCTCCCTCCTTGTTGACATGGGCCTTTGCTGCTACGTTGTTGGTTAGAACGAGAACGTGCCTTCCCGTTACTAGGTGGGAGAATTGACGTAGAGCCAGGTGAATGGCCCGAAGTTCCAGCCAATTGATGCTGTGAGTGAGGTCCGACTGATTCCACTGGCCCTGCGCTATCTGGGTTCCCAGATGGGCTCCCCATCCGAATAGGCTCGCATCTGTCGTGAGCATGACCCGGTTTGGTTCCCTGAATATGCTTCCCTTGAGCATCATGGGCGATATCCACCAATTTAGTGACCTTAGTAATTGATTTGGTACCAAGACCTTCTTGCTGGAGATACTGAGGTTCCTCCTCTGATAGGGGAGAAGGAACCACTGCAACTCCCTTGAGTGGAGTCTTGCCCATGGGACAATGCCCATGCAAAATATCATTTTCCCCAGGAGCTTCGAGAGCTGAATCAAAGGTACTCTCTTGTCTCTCTGAAGTTGATGAACCAGCTTCAAAATGCTGCTTCGACGCTCCTGGGAAAGGTATACCCTGCACTGGGATGAGTCTATCACCGCTCCCAAATGCTTGAGCTTCCTTGTGGAAGTGAGATGGCTCTTTTCTAGATTGACTGAGAATCCGTGATCCTGTAGGATGCGGATTGTGGTCTGAAGGTCTAATTTTGCTTGCTCGTGTGAGCTGGACTGAATCAAGATGTCGTCCAGATAAAACTGAACACGCACCGGCATCGACCTGAGATGGGCCGCTATTGCTGCTAGGATTTTGGTAAATACCCTTGGGGCTGAGGAGAGTCCGAAGGGTAGGGCCCTGTACTGGTAATGCCGGTGTGCGTAGGTAAATCTGAGGAATTTGCGGTATTTGGGGTGGATGGGAACATGCAGGTATGCCTCCATGAGATCTAATGAGGATAGGAGGTCACCCTTCCTGACACTGGCTAAGATGGATTTTAGGGATTGCATTTTGAACCTCCTGTAGGTTACATAATAATTCAGGCCTTTTAGGTCCAGTATCGCTCTCCACCCTCCTGATGTCTTTGGGATCACGAAGAGGATGGAGTAGAATCCTCTTCCTTCCTCTTCCTTTGGTACCCTTTCTATTGCCTGAATTGACAAGAGGTGTGCAATGGCCGAGGTTACCAACCTTGCCTTGTGTGTCCTTCTGGAAATGGGGCATCTGATGAATCGGTTTGGTGGGGGAGAGCAAAAATCTAATGTTAGGCCATGTCTGATTGTTTCCAATACCCATGCGTCGGTCGTGGTCTGTTCCCAGACCTCGATGAAATTCCCTAACCGACCTCCTATGGGAGTGTCCTGCATGGCGTCACTTGGAGCGTTTAAAGGGTCGGCCTCCCGATCCTCTAAAGGGATGCCTGGATTGGAATTGGCCTCTGGCTCCCATGTTTGGGCGATCCTGGGAGCGATCCTGTCTTGCATAGAAGGATCGTGAGCCTCTAGACCAGTCCCAGGATTGCCCTGATCGAAAGGGCTGTCTCCAGTCCCAGGACCTGCCTGGACGGAAACCTTGTCTCCGGAATTCCTGAGCACCTCTCCTGTCTAATTTCTTTGATGGATGGACTAGAATTTTCCTTTTGTCCCTACTCTCACTCACATGTGGATCCAAAATGGATCCAAACAAGAGTGACCCACTGTACTTAGATGTGGATAGACGCCATTTGGCCTTTAGGTCTGTCTTCCAATTTTTAAGCCACAGTAATCTGCGAGAGGCTACTGTGGCCGCAATTGATCTTGCTGCATACTTGGTTGCGTGAAGTGAGGCATCAGCCATAAATTGTGAGGCGGCCAGTATCTTGGCCAAAGTTTGGTGAGATCTGACCTGGTCTGGAGGTACAGTGGTTTGTAGCTCGTGAAGCCACATGATACAGGCCCTGGCGAAGAATGACGAAGATGTTGCCGCCTTGGCCGCCCAGGCTGTGGCCATGTGTGAACGACGGAGGGAGTGTTCAAATTTCTTTTCCTCTGGTTTCAAGGCCTCCGCCATGTCTCCTGGAATCGCAGAAGTAGAGAATAATGAGATCAGGGGACTATCTACTGTGGGGACCTCTAGCATGGCCGAAAAGGAAGGAGACACATTGAATAGCTTCCTTTCCACGCTGTTAGGTGCAGGTGGCGTTGCTAGGGAACCCCACTGCTCCTCTACCGTGGTGCGGAGAACCTCAGGGCAAGGAATGTACTTGTCCTGTGGAACTTTCTTGGCAAAGAGAGGGTTTGCCTCCTTGCTTGTGGAAGGAGTTTCCTCCTGAACTGAGGTCAAGTTGACCGTAGAGACTGCCTTTATCAAAAGTGATTTAAGAAGAGCTGGATCAAAGAGGCCAGAGCTTATTGTCTGCTCAGGAGCGGTCCCCTCATCCTCCGAAAGGGGCATGTCCGACATGTCCAGGTCTAGTAATTCTCCCTCTCCTATTTGAGAGGAAGTTTCAGAAATGTTTGTAGCCGGAGCCTTGTTTCGTCCCTTATGGGATGGTTGAAATGCTACTTGGCCCTTAGAGGCCATAAACTGGGAAAAGGCATCCTGCATGAACGCCTGAAATTGGGCAGACCATATGTCCTCCTGGGCTTTGTCCGTGGACGCAGCCACAATGGGAGTATGGTCTGGTGAGGAGGCAGGTAACGAGGAGTGGGAGGAATCCAACTGTTCGGTTTCCCCCAGAGGGGACCAGGTTCTGAGAACTTCCTGGGAAGTAGGTTCTGTATTAGGGGCCACCAATGGGACAGGGGAAACCATGCTTGTCCCATTGGAACTGGTTTTCTGGGCCCTGGCAAATTGTTTTTCTAGAGCCAAATGTCTCCTCGAGGCCTCTTGCTCAGCTGTTTTGGATGGGCCCCTTTGAATCAGGTGCTTTGTTTTAGCCTTCTTCTTCCCCCCCACCTCAGATTCTGAGGATCTGCATTTTTGTTGTTGTGGGGGGGGGCAATTGGGGGCCCTGCATAGCTGAATGCGAGACATTGTCTGCCATTGTGACCAGGTATCCCGAGTAGGCAATACCTGGGGTGGGGAATCAATTCTACGCAGATCAGTTGCAGGTAGTTAAAGCCTAATGGCTTATTCTGCACAGAGGAAACGAACAATGGCCGGACAGACAGGTCCCTTGCAGGAAGATCCTGTGGGGCAGTGACTAAAGGTCACTCTGAGGAACAGTGGACCAATTCAATTTATTTCCTCCCTCTCCTTTGCCCAGGGCAATTGCAATGGTCTGATGGTCTTGTGAGTATGTATTCCCCACTATGGGGCTGTAAAGACAGTCCACTGGGTGCTAATAAACTCTCTTATTCGCTCTTTCTCCTCGCCCTCTCTCTCTCTGTCCCTCCTTCTGTAGAAATCTCCAAGTATATGGGCACCTAAGATGGAGGCTATGCGAAAAGGCCACCCAAAATGGAGTCTTGGTAGAGGCCACGCCTTCCCACTCACTGCCAAGGAGAACCACGAGGCTCAAAATGGCGGATTTGGCTCCAACGGTTGCTCCGCCGCTCAAAATGGCGGGTCTGGCTCCAACGGTCGCTCCGCTGGCTGGGGAGGCTTTGGGGGCGGCAGAAGTTAGTTGTAAGAGGCTTTAACGAGCCCCCCGGAACGGACCACGCTTCCCCAGGGAATTTAGCGACTCGCGCAATGGCAGAGTTGCCGTTTGCTGATAACTTCCCTAATCCTGGGCGACGCGGTTCTCGCTATCCTGGGGCTTCGGTTTTGCGTGCCCCAGCTGATCCTGGAAATATAGGTCAGCAGCGCTTCTCCGCTGCCTCTCGCAGCTTCTCTCGGCTATTTATTTATTTATTTATTTTGATACTCTCACCACCTCCTGAAGGTGACGCCTGCCGGAACGGCGATCCGTCGGCTGCTCGGAGCCCCGAGCCAAGGCTGAAGGAAAAAACGCCTCCCTGTGAGTTTGCTAATTAAATTGGGAATTTGGTAGAGAGAGAAGAGGGTTTTAGCCTAATTGAGAATCTTTTTGTCAGGAGCTAAATTTCTAGCTGCTAACGGGCTTCGAGACTGAGTCAAAACTGGGGTCACGCCCAAGGGAAGGGTGTGGCCAAAGTTTTTACCCAGTCTGCCGGGCAGGAAGGCTGTCATAGAACCCATCCATTGGACTCTACAGCCATCCTGCTGGAGAATTGGGTGTGACTCGCTTAGTAACAGAAATTCTAGTCCCAATTGGGCATAAGTCAAGGACTACCTGTGCTTCCTTCTTGACAAAAGGAAGTTGATAGTTCAGAGAATGGTATCAAACATTAAATGCCACAGTGTTTCTTAATCACACTCCAGAATAACCAGTAAGTGTGTTAATCAGCTTGTTCCATCAGTCAGTCTGATAAATAGTTGGCAGCAGGGGCTTAAACTGAATGCATTTGAAGCTGTCACCAATGACAACTTAAATTATTCCTTCTGCCCTTCCAGATGTGCTGATAAAAATGCAGAACATCACCCCACATCTGCAGGGAGCAAAATGACATGAAGGAAAAACAATGTGGCTGAATGTTAGACTTCTTTCTGCTATCCCAGGGCAGGTGATGGGAATGCTATCCTTTCTCTGGAAAAAACAGGGAAGTCAGCCTTAGAAGAACAGAAAGATCAGCAAAAGTTTAAAAACTTAAAACTACACAAGCAACACTGCAGTTTATTGCAATGACAGATTAGCCTGTAAAAGGTAGAAGAAAGCAAAGTCAAAAGAAAAGAAACAGTAAACATTAAAAATAATAACAAAAGGAAAAAGAAAAAAAACAGAAGAATGACTTTTATTTGGGTGTGTTACCCAAAGAGTTAAGAACCTAGGAAGATGAAGAAGAGAAAAAAATATTAAGATGAAAATGACCTTTTCTTAACCTGTAAGTTTAGCTTTCTGATTTGACCCACATATATATATAAGAGGACTTAGGATATTGAATACCCAATGAGGATACAGTGGATATGGTAGCAAAAGGCACACCTTCCTATTTCCATTTTCAAGAGAAAAATGAGGACCATTTTATATATTCCATTTCTCTGAGACAGGAAAAAAATAAATCCCTGAAAATTTGTATAAGTGAACTTATAATAAAGAGGAAAGTGGAATACCAATTTTGCTGCAATGACACAGCACAAATAGCAGAACAGCAAGCCATTTTGTTTTACTTTGAAACATGATGTTGCTTCTAGTGCTTCGTAAGAGACAGTAGAAAAGCTCCTTAGAATTTAGATGTAGTTGCATTCAAAAGAATAGTGTTTGCTTGAAAAATGATAGGGCTTTACTTATTTTATACGTAGAATAGAAAAAAAGGACATATTTCCCTCTCTCCATCCCCCTCCTCATCCCACCATTGTTAGAAATACAATTAAGATGCATCCAAAGATTTAGAATTACCTTTCCATCGTAGCGTTTCACCACAAATTGATCAAGACCTAAATCTGGGAATAAAACCAAACAGGTTTATTAGCATATTTTGAAAATGACATTTTGGCACTTTCTTTAAAGAAAATGCATCACTTAAGCTTTAACCATCAAATCAAACATGAAAAACACAGGAAAGTAATTTTACTGGATAGTAGTGGGTTAATTTTTTATCTAGTAACATCTTTTACAGGTCTGTATAATAAACCTTTGTCTTTAATTACTTCTCCTCCTCCTAACAATATCACCATCATCTTTTACCTACAGCTAGGTGTGCTTTTTTTCTCTGATTCACTATGTTACCTCAGTTGCACTCTTGTCATCTCCCAGCTACTATAACCGTTAATCATGTAGCTGGAAACAGCACACTTGGATGGAATTAGTGCTTCAGAAAGTCTGGCCTGTACAGAAAAAACCTGTGTCCTTCCTTTTACATAGTAAACACTAGTTGTCATTAAGAGATTACAAAATGCTTTGCTTAATGGAAGTATGGAGCAGTGTTTTTCAAACTTAGCAACTTTAAGATGAGTGGACTTCAACTCCCAGAATTCCCCAGCCAGCATGCTGGGGTTGGGGTTAAGAATGGAGTTGGGGACGTAGAGCAGTGTTTCCCAAATTTGGTATTGCAGAAAGAGGGTACAGATATATTTTCCAAATTCCCAAAATAGGATAAGGGGCACCATGTGGAAACTTTTCAGGGGGGGATACAAAACTCAAAATAAGGTGGAATTTCCTGATTGCGAGAACAACTAAAAAGTAGAACAGTCTGCTGCTCCATCTTCAAAGAGAGAGGTCCCCAACCCCCGGTCTGTGGACCGGTACAATCCACAGCATGCCAGAAACCGGTCCGTGCAAACAAGTAAAACCCCATCCATGGGATGCAGGCAGTGCATGAAACCACACCCACTCCGGTCCGTGGAAAAACCTCTTTCCACGGAATTGGTCCCTGGTGCCCAAAAGATTGGGGGCTATTGTTCAAAGACTTTCAAATAGAATAGCTATTTGCCTGGGATGATATATGGATTCTCTTCATAGAGGATGATCGAAAACTTCTCCATGGTCCCTTTCCAAAACTATGATTTTACAAATAATGCTAAGTTGATAAAAAATCAACAATACTGATACAGGATTTAATAAATGAAACACTTCATTGCAATCATTAGCCAGCACAACAGGAATTAGTAGTCCAAAATATGCAAATTGATCTACTTTGTGATGAATGATCATGGATCATTTTAACATCTGTTTGCCACATTTCTGTAGATTAAAAATCACAATAAATTCAGCTATTCATACAACTGTGACAATTATTAATTTGTTTACTGGTTGCCTTTGTTTCAGGAAAAAAACTAATTTTTGGGAGGTGGGTGGGAATGGATGCTGAAAATGCAATATTGGATCATATAATATCATACTGCACTGCATTGCACCATAGTTTAGTCTATGAGCTTCAATGAAGACATTTGCCCTGCAGTGGATTGATTCATTCTGATGTATATCTCTATCTTTTTTTTTATTAAAATTTTTATAAACATTTTACAATAAAATCCCTCCCCACCTCTCTCCCTCCCCCCTCCCATTAGCCCTCCCCCCTTCCCAGAGCTGAGTACAGAGCTAAAAACAAAAAAAGAACATAAAAAATTAAATAAAGATCAATCAATTATACATAAATCCTAAAAAATTTTAAAACCCCTTTAACTCCATTACAATAAAATCAACAAATCTAACCATAACAACTGTATACAATAAATTATTCAAAAGCTAAATAATACTTTCTAATCCCATATTTGTTCTGAACAAAATTTACCCATCTTTTCCATACAGAGTTGTATCTCTCTTGTGAATGGTCTTTCAGATAAGCCGATATTTTTGCCATTTCTGATAAATAAGAAACTTTTAAAAACCATTCCTCTAAAGTAGGCAAGGAGTCTTTTCTCCAATATTGCCCAATCAATAACCTTGCTGCCGTAATAAAATTCAACATTAAAATAATCTCTTTACTATCACAATCTTCAATAATACCTAACAAAAATAGTTGTGGTGTAAATTTTATCCTTCTATTAAAATTTTTTTAAATATTCCACCAAATCTTAATCCAAAAAGCCTTTATATTTCTACAAGACCACCAAATATGATAATAGGTTGCATCCATACAACCACATCTCCAACATGTGGGCTGTAAATTAGAATACATACGAGACATCTTTTGTGGATCAAGGTGCCATCTGTAAAACATTTTATAAAAATTTTCTCGTAAATTTTGAGCTTGGGTAAATTTAACATTCCTAACCCAAATTATCTCCCATGTATCTAATAGAATCGGCTCTTCAAAATTTTGAGCCCACTTAACCATACAATCCTTAACTAATTCTGTTTCTGAATTCTGAAGTCAAATTAACTTCCACCAAGGCATTATAAACTCTTTTTATATGGACTCGATTTTGATCTCTAATTTGTTTCACCAAATTGGCATCTTCCGCAATGAAACCCATTTTTTGATCTATACTCCATCTTTCTAATAACTGCCTATACTGAAACCAAGAATAAATGTTTTCTTGCGATAAATCCTCCATCGATTTTAATTGCCGCTTATTCCCTTCCCACTTAGTCAATTGCTTATAAGAAATCCTATCCATTTTCACCCCTTTCCTTATCCCTTCTATAGCGTGCCCAGGAATTCCCCACAGTGGTATTCTAGAATTTAACTTATAATATTTCTTCCGGACACGCAGTAAAGCAATTCTTAAAACATGGGATTTAAAGGCCCTATCCACCTTTTTATTATAAATTAAATACGCATGCCATCCAAATAATAAATCCCATCCTTCTAAGGAAAGTATATCTAAATTTGTTAAGTTAACCCAATCACTGATCAAAGTCAAAACCACCGCATCATAATACAATTTTAAATTCGGCACCTTAAGTCCACCTCTCTCTCGAACATCTTGAATAATTTTGAGCTTAACTCTTGGTTTTTCCCCAGCCCAAATGAATCTATTAATCCCCCTCTGCCATTCTTCTAAATTTGCCTCTTTCTTTAAAATAAGTATCATTTGAAACAAAAAAAGAAATTTAGGCAGAAGATTCATTTTCACTGCAGCAATTCTCCCTAATAAAGATAATTGCAATTTCTTCCAATCATTCAAATCCTTTTGCATTTTAAGCCATAACACTTCATAATTATTTTTATAAAGTTTTACATTAGAAGCAGTTATATAAACCCCCAAGTATTTTACCTTTTTTACAATTTCAAAACCTGTCAAATTAACTAACATTTCCTTATCCAAATTAGGCATATTTTTTGTTAAAATTTTATTCTTATTATTATTAACTTTAAAACCAGAAACTTGCCCATACTGATTTATAATCTGCAACAATTCTACAACTGAATCAGCTGGTTGAGACAAAGTTACAACCAGATCATCTGCAAAAGCTTTTAATTTATATTCTCCCTTGTTAATCGTTATTCCCTTTATTTTAGATGATTCATGAATTTTAATCAGCAAAATCTCTAATGTTAAAACAAACAACAATGGAGACAGAGGACACCCCTATCTTGTACCCTTTTCAATTTGAAAAACCTCAGGTAAGCCTCCATTAATTATAAGTTGCACTGATTGTTTTTGATAAATACTTCTAAAAGCTTGCAAAAAATTTTCCCCAAAATTCATTTCTTCAACCAATCTCAGCATAAATTGCCAATTCAACTGATCAAAAGCTTTTTCCGCATCTAAAAAGATCAAACCCGCAGGGATCTGGTTGTTTTTGTCCAAATATTCAATTAAGTTAATAATTTGTCTAACATTAATCTTCATATACCTCCCAGTTATAAAACCAGTCTGATCTGTATGTATAATTTGACTCAGTACAACCATAAGTCTATTCACCAAGATCTTTGAAAAAATTTTATAATCTGTATTCAAAAGAGATATAGGTCTATAATTCTTAGGTAGAGTAAGATCTTGATCCTCTTTTGGAATCAAAGATATAAAAACCCTTCTCCAAGATGGAGGTACCTCCAAGCCTAATAAGATACTATTAAAAAGTTCCTTTAAAGGCTCAATCATTTCCTCATGTAAAGTTTTATAATAAATTGATGTCAATCCATCCGTGCCAGGTGCTTTACCAACTTTTAATTGTTTAATTGCCTTAACAATTTCCTGTGAAGTGATTAGCCCATTAATCTCTTCTCTTTGATCATTTGTTAGTCTAGGAAAATGAGCATCTTGTAGATATTTATCTATATCCAAACTCTGAACCTTCTGGCCCATATATAATTTTGTATAAAAATCTAAAAAAGATTTTTTTATCAATTCTTTCTGAAAAACCACTTTATCATTATAATTTATTTTATCTATAATTCTTGACCTCTGTTTTTTCCTTAACTGATAAGCTAACCACCTACCCTGTTTATTTGCATTACAAAATGTATTATGTTTCATAAAACTTAAGTTGGTTGCAACCTGGTCAGCCATTAACATATTAAATTGTGATTTAAGCAAATTTATAGAAGCCTTAACATTCTTATCCGAAGGATTCATAATTAATATTTTTTCTTTTATTTTAATCTCCTCCTCCAATTCTTTACGTTTTTGCATTTGTTTTCGCCTATAAGAATTATTCATTTGAATCAAAACCCCCTGCATAATAGCCTTACTTGCATCCCAAACCATTGCCATTGAAGTTCCCTTAGACATGTTTAAAGTAAAAAATTCCTTTAGATATTCTCTAAGTTTCAATACATTCACTTCATATCTAAATAGATTTTCATTCAATCTCCATGATCTCCTTTCCTCCTTTTCAGGAGTTAGTTCCAACCATACAGGGCTGTGGTCAGTAAGTGTCCTTGGAAAAATTTTTACATTTTTAACACTCAAGTATAAGTCCGTGGTAATCAAGAAAAAGTCAATTCTTGAAAACGATTGGTGCCTATCAGAAAAGAAAGTAAAGTCCCTATCATCTATGTTGCGCTGCCGCCAAATATCTATCAATTCCAAATCTTCTTTCAGTTCAAAAAAGGCCTTTGGTAATTTAGCTTGCTTGAAGAAAGTGGAAGATCCTTTCTTATCTTTATACGTATCCAAAACACCATTCCAATCTCCCATCAAAATCACAGATTTATAATCCAATAAAATCAATTTTTGATATAAAAACTTATAAAACTGTTCTTGTTGATGATTAGGGGCATAGAAACCCACTACAAGCAATTTCTTTCCATATAACATTACTTCAATCATAACATATCTTCCTTGAGAATTTGAATCTATTAATTTAGCTGACACGTTGTTCTTAACATACATAACAACACCCCCTTTTTTCTCTGGAGCGGAAGATACAAAATGAGAACCCAATCGGGCATTTATCAAATATTTTTGATCCTTCAAAGTAATATGAGTTTCCTGTAAACAAACGATGTCATTATTATGTTGCTTCAAACAGTGGAATATTTTCTTCCGTTTCTGAGGAGAATTTAAGCCATTAACATTCCAGGTCAGGAGCTTTGCCATCTCCTCCAGCTGTAAGCCTGGAGAAGACTGCTTGAAGATCTAACATCGAGGATCGAATTGAATCCGATGGTGTCGTCCTGTGCCGATGGCGGCTACATTGTAGCTGTCCGCCTGAGTTCGTGTTAAAGCCGCTGTGATAGCGAACATCAGCTGTTCTGTGGCTTCAAGCTTCTCTCCCGGGCAAAGGGAGAGAAGTGAGGTTTTTTGCCTTGAGGATAGTGGTGGAGCCACTAAGATCCCGAGGGTTTTTTTTCGGGATTGAAGGGTGAGCTCCCATGGAGTCCTAGGCAAACTCCGCGACTCAGACGCCTTTGTTCCCTTTCTTTCTTTGGGGACGAAGCAAGACGCAGCCCCCACCTCCGCTACTTATGTTAATTGGTGAGTTAATCCTGAATGCGGACAGAGCTGATCAGGGGAACGGATTTACAGCTTAATTTGAGCTTTAACTCCTGGAAGAAGAGTTTTTCTTTTGTTCTTGTTTTAAGGGGGAAATAAAATGGCGATGAGTTGTTTTTTCTTCTCATGTAACTCTTTTTGATGAACTCTTGGATTTTTAGTGGTTACATGAGAAGGGTAATTATATTATTTCTTCCCTTTTTATATATATTTAATTATAAGAGGTTTTTTTGTCTTCTCTTTTTTTCTGCTTTTTTTCTGGTCTTTTGGATTATTTTTTTTTGGGAGAAAAGTTTTTTCTAAAATGGCTTCAAAGCGTCAAGCAACTTCTGCAGTGCCTAAGGTAGCTTCCTCTCCGGCAATACTTACAGTGCAACAACCTAAAGCTAAATCACCCCCACCTTCCCCGCCGATACCAACACTTACGGTAAAAGACATTCAAGATGTTATGGGGAATGTTGTTTGTCAAATTAGGCAAGAAATGAAAGAACTTTTGGAAGAGAGAAATAGAGTTATGAGGGAGGACATAGTAATGGCTCTGAAAGGACTCGCCTCTGTTGTTGAAAAGCTGGACAACCGTATTGATGATGTTGTTGATAAAGTGGATTTATTAGAAGATCGTGTTGAAAATGTTGAAAAAACAGTGGAGATTTCACAGGATGAAATTCTTATGTCTCAGTATAGAGAGATGGAACTTGCTTTGAGAATCAGAGGCTTGAGGGAAAGCATGCAAGAGAACTTGAGGGAGGTGGTGGCAAATGATATTGCTGTGATACTTGAGAGGGGACCAGAGAACATATTGAGGGAAATAGAGAAAATATTTAGAGTCAATTCCTGGATTGCAAAGCAGAGAAACTTACCAAGAGATGTGGTGGTTTATTTTGGAAAAAGATCTCTATGTAATGAAGTGATACAAGCATTTTATAATCAGAGATTTCAGACTGCTGCTCAGGATGTGATAATTTTAAAGGAGATTCCATCTAAAATTTTAAGAAGAAGGAAAGACTTTGCCTTTTTATCAGAGGAGCTTAAAAAGCGGCAGATTCCATTCAGATGGGATATTCCAATTGGAATTCTGGTGAGCCAAGCGGGGACACGTTATAGACTTAATACAGTTGCAAAGGCTAAAGAGTTTTATATGTCGGTCCTGGGAGCACACTCACCACCATCCTTACGTTTCAAAGTTCATGAAGTGAAAGAGGGAGAACAACTGGTTGAAAATGCTGCTTTAATGAAAGCTGGAAAATTATAGGCTGTCCAGCAGTCTGTTGAGGTGAAAGAGCAGAGAATGACCCAAGCAGCTCACAGACGAAGAGAAAAAGAGCAACATGAGATGGATAAAAAAGAGTCTACTCAAGAATCGGTTTCTGAGCCTGTGGGAGGAGCAAGACCTAAGAGATCTTCTATTTGATCCTCGATGTATATCTCTATCTTATAGCTCAGGGGTCCCCAATCCCCGATCCGTGGACCGGTACCGGGCTGTGGCATGCCAGCAACCATCCACACAAACAAGCAAAGCCCCATCTGTGGGATGCAGGCAGCACACAAAACCTCACCCCCTTCAGTCTGCAGAAAAACCTCTCTCCACGGAACCAGTCCCTGGTTCCCAAAAGGTTGGGGACCTCTGTTATAGCTGTCTACCACGTTTGCAGATAATGGGAATGGTAGTCCAACAAATATGGCAGATACTAAGTTGGAGAAAGCTGTTATAAAACTTCATGCTCAGGAAGAGTCATGTACCTTAATAAAAAACTAAATAATGTGCCAATTACTCACATTGTTTTTACAACATGTTGACTAGATCTTAACTGCAATAAAAACGTTTATAAGGCTCTTTCAGGCCATTACTAAAGATTATCTCAATAATTGTTTAAAACCATGTGCTGGAGAACATTAAAAATGAGCTGGGAGAAACTGAAAAATGGTCCCTGGCATAAAATTGCACAACTAACGGAAATCAATCTAAGTGCATCAATTAGCTTTTCCAAAGAAGGAAATAACCAAGATTACTGGTGTGCCTAGCAGCTTCTATTTTCCATCACAATATCCAAGGCAACTTACTTTCTGGTTGCTTTTCATTTGGTGTTATAGATCGCACAAAATCTTGTGGGGTCATAAATACTTCCGACTCTCCATGCTCATTGATGATTTTCAATGTGGCAAAGTATCGAAAGATTTTATCTGGAGTAGAGTAAGCTCGGATCCTGTTTTCATATTCCATCACCTAAAAAGAAAAATACTGGAAGTGAAAAGTTTCTAAATTCCAACAGCTTAGCCATCTTTTTTTAATTTTAAAAATTTTATTTGAATTTTCAATACATATAATACTTTCCATACATTATATATAAAACTAAAAAAAGAGAAAAATACCTTTAAAATAAGACCTTAGGTGTCGCTCGTCTATCTCCCCCCCGACTGCATCCGCCCTCTCAACCTTCCTTCCTTCCTTCCCTACTCCCTCTCTCCTCTCCTCTCCTCTGCTCTCTCCCCTCACCCCTTCTTCCCATCCAACTTCCTTCCTTCCCTCCTCCTCCCCTCTTATCCCTCTTCGGATACAGTTCAGGGGAAACACCCAAGCAGCATCTCCCTCTAAATTACTCCATCTATTTCATACTTTAATATTTCTATATATATACTTAATCCCACCCCACCCCACCCCTTCGCCCGACCCCCCCCCACTTCCCAGAGCAAAATACAGGGTTATTATAAACAAAACAAACACAATAAAACAACAACAAAAAAACTCTATACAATAAACAAATTCATACATTACCCTTAACTCTCTCTAAACTATAATAATAATAATAATAAAACAAATCTACTATAAATCAAATATTATAAAAATCTATAAATAATAATTATAACCTCAAGAAAAAATTAATCATAAAATAAATGGAACTTTAAAGTTCCATATTTATTCTGAATATAATCTATCCACCTTCTCCATACTATAATAAATTTTTCTTGTGTATGGTCCTTTAAATAAGCAGAAATTTTTGCCATTTCCACTAAAGTAGAAACCTTAAGTGTCCATTCTTCTAAGGTAGGCAGCGAATCCTTCTTCCAATATAAACCTACAAGTAATCTTGCTGCAGTTATTAAATTCAACATTAAAATAGTTTCATTAACATCTAAATCCATAAAAATACCCATAAAAATAGTTGAGGAGTAAACTTTATCTTCTTTTTAAAAATCTTTTGAATGTTCCACCAAATCATTATCCAGAAAGCTTTAACCTTCTTACAGGTCCACCAAACATGAAAGTAAGTTGCATCAGTACTACCACACCTCCAACATTTGGGCTGTAAGTTAGGATACATACAAGCCAATTTTTGGGATCCAAATGCCACTTATAAAACATTTTATAAAAATTTTCCCTCAGATTTTGTTCCTGTGTAAATTTAACATTTCTAATCCAAATATTCTCCCATCGATCCAATAAGATCAGTTCCTGGATATTCTGAGCCCATTTAATCATACAATCTTTTACTACTAACTCTGTTTCCGAATCCAATTTTATTAACTCATCATAGATTCTTTTAATATGAGCATGATTCTGATCTTTAATCTGAACGATCAGATTTTCATCTCCTAATGTTATTCCAACTTTCTTATCTACTGTCCACCTATCCACAATTTGTGCATAATGAAACCATGAGTATAAAATGTTTTCTTGTCTTAATACGTCTAAGGATTTTAACTGCCAATCTTTACCTGACCAAATTAATAACTCCTTATACGAAATTTTATCAAAATTCATCCCCTTAGAAACATCCTCAATTACATGTCCAGGAATCCCCCAAATAGGTATTTTATAATTTAACCTATAATAATACTTCTTCCAAACTCGAAGAAAAGCATTCCTTAAAATATGTAGTTTAAAAGCCTGATCAACTTTCTTATTAAAAATCAAATATGCATGCCAACCATACAGTAAATCCCACCCTTCAATAGAAAGAACATCTTTATTTGTTAAATTAAGCCAATCACTTATCAAAGTTAAGGTGGCTGCATCATAATATAATTTCAAATTGGGTGCTTTAAGCCCACCTCTTTCTCGGGCATCCTGCAAAATCTTAAACTTTACTCTTGGTTTTTTCCCAGCCCAGATAAATTTATTAATACCCTTTTGCCACTCATCCAAATTTGCATCTTTTTTTAGAATAGGTAACATTTGAAACAAAAAAAGAAACTTTGGTAGAACATTCATTTTTACCGCTGATATTCTCCCCAACAATGACAACTGCAACTTTTTCCAATCATTTAGATCCTTTTGTACTTTTGCCCATAATAATTCATAATTATTCTTATATAATTTACCATTAGAAGCTGTTATATATACTCCCAAATATTTAACCTTTTTCCACCATCTGAAAACCTGTAAGTTTAACTAAAATTTCATTTTCCTTATTAGACATATTTTTAGATAACATTTTAGTTTTATTATTATTTATTTTAAAACCAGAAACTTTTCCATACTGAGATATAATTTCCAACAAATGACCAGCTACTTGTGCTAAAGTTAAAACCAAATCATCTGAAAAAACTCTCAATTTATACTCATTCCTGTTTACTTTTATTCCCTTAATTACCACTGACTCTCTAATCTGAATTAACAAAATCTCCATTGTTAAAACAAATAACAATGGGGATAATGGACATCCTTGTCTTGTTCCCTTTTTAATTTTAAAAGTCTCAGTCAGACCCCCATTGATAAGGTGACCAACCGTCCTCCTTTTGGGAGGACAGTCCTCCTTTTTTGAGTTCTGTCCTCCCTCAAAAAGTGTCCTCCTAAATGTCCTCCTTTTCCATATACCATCTTCCTTTTGGGAGGACAGTCCTCCTTTTGTGAGTTCTGTCCTCCCTCGAAAATATCCTCCTAAATGTCCTCTTTTTCTATATTTGAAGACTTATCTGCAGGGCTTTTTTTCCCTCATAGAATGCCCAGAAGGGCGAAAGCCCTTTCGAAAGCCAGTAGGAATTGCTGCTGAGCGCACCAAAACACCCAGGCGGCAAACTTTGCACGTGAAAGTTGCAGGAACTTTGCACCCCTCACTGCTACCCAACTACACCATCTCTTACTTAGTTCTGCAGATAGCTGGAGAAGACTGGAGCGGTAAGTTTCTCTTGATCTTCCCTGTTCGGTTCTACACGGGGATGCACAGGGTAGGCGGTGGTGCTGGGGGGTGGCTGCAGGGCCGGAGCCAGCACGGCTGGTGCTTTGCGAGCTGTGGGGCCGGTTCTACGGGGATGCGCAGGTTGGGCAGTGGTGCTGGGGGGAGGCTGGGGGGACAGCTGCAGGGCCGAAGCCGAGCAAGTGGTGCTTTGCCTTTGCGAGCCGTGGGGCCAGCTCTACGGAGATGCGCAGGGTGGGCGGTGGTGCTGGGGGGCAGCTGCGGGGGCGGCTGCAGGGCCGGAGCTGGCACGGCTGGTGCTTTGACTTTGCGAGCCGTGGGGCTGGCTCTATGGGGATGCGCAGGGTGGGCGGTGGTGCTGGGGGGCGGCTCAGGGTTGGAGCTGGCTCGGCTGGTGCTTTGCGAGCTGCGGGGCCAGCTCTCCATGGCAGGGCAGCGGTGCCGGCGGGGCGGCTGTGGGTGGGGCACGGTGGGCAGTTGACCTTCCATGGGCCGCGCCAGCTGGTGGTCTACGCAGTGCTGACCTGCGCTGCCACCACCTCACCCTGCGCATCTACGTGGCCATCCTAGAGCGCCTGGCTCACAACACCTGCCTCCACCGCCCACCCCCGTGCAGTCCAGCCATGTAGATTTTTGAACAAGTGAGAAATCGAGATTGAATGTTGATACTCTAGCTGCAGCACTTGCTGAAAAATTCAATATGAAGGATATTTCTTGTTCAGATATTTCCAATATATTGTTAGAAGATGATACATTGACAAAAAATATTCATTCAATGAAAAGTACTCATTTAAATAATTAATAGGCATGTAAGCACAATTACAATATAAAATGTTATTTACAAATGTTTTTTATTATGCATTGATCATATTATAGTGTATTCTGTATTATTGTTGCAATAAATACAATGTTTCTTTTATTTACGATATTTTTTTCTTCAATTTATTTGTGTCGTCCTTTTTGTTGTAAAAAAGTTGGTCACCTTACCATTGATAATAATTTGAGCAGACTGTTGCTGAAAATAGCCTTAATAACATGTAAAAACTTATCTCCAAAATTCATTTTCTCTATCAATAAAAATAAAAATTTCCAATCTAGTTGATCAAAAGCTTTCTCAGCATCTAGAAATATAAAGGCCGCAGGGATTTGATTATTCTTGTCCAAATACTCTATTAAGAATCTGCCTTACATTATATTTCATATATCTTCCTGTTATAAATCCTGATTGATCACAATGAATCAAGTCCTTCATTACCTCCATTAATCTATTTGCCAAAATTTTTGAAAAAATCTTATAATCCACATTTAAAAGAGATATACGTTTATAATTCCTAGGTTCAGTAGGATCTTGATCCTCCTTCGGGATCAATGATATAAACGTGCTTTTCCATGAAGGGGGAACTTGAGCTCCCAACAAAATACTATTAAAAAGCTCCTTTAATGGCTCCATCATTTCCTCAGATAAAATTTTATAATACATTGTCATCAATCCAAATTAGCCATTTTTTGACATAAATATATAATTCTATCTAATGGCCCAAAATGAGTTGATAGGATCTATTTATCTATCAGAATTTTGAATCTACCCTCCAGGCAGACTGCAAGAGACATAAAAGCCAAATTAGGTTTCAGTCTAGAAATAGTAGAACATTCTGAAAAAATAAAAACAAATTAAGCATAAAAACAACAGAGCAGACAGCAAACCAGCACCATAATGAAGAAATAATTGGGAGAATGCAGTTAAAATTGGCACTGAAATAAAAATGACAATCAGTCCTACTTTGTGAGTGAAGCTTTTCCAGTAAGAAAATACCATCACAGTTTAATTCCCCTGCCTCATTCCAATCAATCAAAATGTATTCATAGTCCAAACACAATAAAAGGCCAGCATATGATACAATAACCATAAAAGAAAAAAATTAAAAATTGCAAGAAAATCCTAAAGCAAATGTTTATTAGCATGGAAGAGGAACCAGATAGTTTCTAACCCCTATAGTTGAATATTGATGAATATTTGCAACCTATCAAGTGCAAGAAATCAGGAGCCAGATTTCCTGCTAAGAATCTGATCTAGTAACAATCAAAGCAAATTGGCACTAAATAAGAGTCAATAGAATTCACAGGGAATTGGACTTAGGTCTATAGTAGAAGCGTAGCAACTCCAATTGGAAATGGTGACCCATTTGACTTGCTCTTGAGCTCAGCCTGGTCATCTCCAACACAGCATGAGGCTTGGGTTGGCTGCTGCCAGGTGAGGAAAGATCCATGAGGGTGCATAGGTGACCAGAGAGGTGTAGCATGAGCGCAACTAGGCTTGGCAAGGTACACAAGAGTGCACAAATGGAAGGATAAGCACGGTGTGAGTCCAGTGGGGCATGGGGAGGATGCAGAGGATCTGTGGGTTGCTGATGAGGCACACCATGAGTGCAGAGAAGCTATGGGAGGTTGCATGGTTGGGGAGACTTATCCAAGCAACCCGCAATCTCCTTTGCCAGATTTCCCATGACTTTACTTTTGGTAAGCTAATTGGCCTGTTTATTTCCCACAGGAAATATACTGCTGAGATAGAATAATTTGATTTGGAAATGATTGGACAAAATAACTCCTTAGTAATAATAACATTGGTAGACAACTACTATTTCTATGATCTTTGGGAAAGGAGGGAAGAGATGCTGCCTAGGATACAATCAGAGAAGAGAGGCAGGAAACCCCAGTGGCTTAACAGTCAGGCAAAGAAACATAGGATGGACCCGCCCTAATGGATCAAGCAGATAAAAGTGGCAGAGGAAAGTTTGTACTTTCAGGCTTGCAAGACTGATGTCAGCCTTCTCAGGTAAACCAGACAGGAAACAGAATTAGATGAACAAATTCTACTTTCTTGTAAGGCTACATTAACACAATCTTGCAAGTCATCCACACATATTTAGAGAAAATCATTTCAATGGGAACAAATGAATAAGAGATCACTTGTAGACTTCCAGAAAAGACTTATTTTCTCTTCCGTGGCATTAAAGTAGAATAATATAGAATAATGTGGAATAATAATAAAGAAAAATCATTAAAACAATGATATGTCTGCATTATTACTGGAATAAAGCTGTGTTAGCAATCTGTGACTAACCAAATGCACATTGCACTTGGAAACAATGTATGTAGCATAACTGTCCATTGTATGCCCGTGAGAAATGAATCTAATACATGAGAAATGAATCTGATGTATTACAATGTAGATTTCTACGTGTGTCCCTTTGTTCCTGAGAAAAGAAATGTATAAAACTGTAGTTTGAACCCTCCCTCAGCGTTCAGAATTGCTTGTCTTCACTGCTTCTGAACCTTGCGCAAATAAATTTCTCTGCTAAACCCTCTGGAATTCGTAAAAGTCTCTTATGTTTTCTACAAGAATTCTGGCACCCCAGATGGGACTTTTAGGAAGAGGCCGTTGACCTTCCAGATGGACTGCCCTGGTGGAGAGCCCTTCCCCTAATGACGACGACTCCAAGCTGGCTCCGTGGCTTTTGTCTACGGGGAGACCTCGATGGTAAGGAAGGGGAACTAACCCACCAGTGAAGCATTTCAGTCAAGGATCCACCGAGGGTAGCAAACAGGTATTTAATCCTGGGAAGGGTCTACTTTTACAAGTATTGTAAAAGGGGATACCTGATCCCTTTTGGATCAGAAGAGGGGACTGATCACCCCCTAGAAGACAAGGCGGCATCCTTAAGTCTTCAAAAGGTAGGATTGTGTGGGTGGTTAAACCATCGCATTTCCTGCAGAGTGACCGTTGTAACGTCCAGTGCCTCAGGTCGATGGTAGTGTGTTAGGGAAAAATGGGGGGAACCAGACAAAGAAGGGCGTTGGTCAGAAGCCGCTTCAGTGCATGTTAGGAAATTTTAAACAGGGTTTTTGTAGGGATTATGGAAACCCAAGACCAAATCCAGCCATGTTAAAAAGAGTCTGTGAATCTGAATGGACCACCTTTGGCATAGGGTGGCCCAAAGAGGGATTGGCAAATCCCGAACTCGTGGTATGGGTTCATCAAATTGTGACTGGAAGTGGTCATTGGGACCAATATCCCTATATCGACCAATGGCAGATTAATATTGCAGAAAAGCCTTGATGGTTAGCAAAGTGTCAGACAGACTGTGCTAAAATATATTTGGCAAACCAAAAAGCCAAGCCTCAGACAAAAGCTAAGATTTTCAGCCAGGAAGACAGGGAGGAAATTGCCAGACCCCCTCCCTAGGTTCCTAGAAGAGAAGAAGGGAGAATACATCGGCAAATTCCACCGCCTTCGGTTGAAAGAAATGAAGTCCATCTTCAACCAGAAGCCGGTGTGGAAAGAAAGATAAAAGAAGATAAAACCGTTCAAAAAAAAGAACAGGACTTGGATAGCGATGAAAGCAAAACATCAGTTTCTAGTTGAATTAGAAGTAAAACAGGGGTCAAAACAGAAGAAATGATAGCCCCTCTAAAGAGAAGTTTTGGTCCCTGGACCAAATAACACCAATATTCCAATGCTCCAGTATGTTCCCTTTACAACCACTGATCTACTTAATTGGAGACAGCAATTTGGACCATTTTCAAAAAACCCTCAAGAAATAATAGATTTATTATCAACAATTATTCAAACGCATAACCCCACCTGGGATATGCAACAACTTTTTCTACTTTACTGGATCTGGAAGGAAGAGAAAAATATAGATTAGGAAAATTAAAAGTACTTGCCCGCTGACACCCCGAGGAAGAAGCGAATTATTAGGCAAGCAGAAATACTGAAGCTGTAGAACAAAGACCAGACTGGAATGCTAACGATATCCAGCACCAAACTTTGTTGCAAAGTTATCGGCTTTTATGTTTAAAAGCCCTGAGAGAAGCAGCAATCCATCCAGTTAATTATGCTGCTGTAACTAGTATTTGGCAAGAGAAAGATGAGTCACCAACTGCTTTTCTCAGCAGACTGATAGAAGCTTATAAAGTAAACACAGGTCTTGAGATGGAGATGGCTCAGAATCGCCCCCTCCTAATTGAAAGATTTATTACCTGAGACATAAGAAAAAAGTTACAGTGCATAGAAGGTGCATTAGGCAAGAATGTAGCAGAGATTATGAAAATAGCACAAAATGTGTCCCGTAACCATGAAAAAGAAGAGGAGCGTAAATCAGATCAGAAAGAGAAAAAGAAAGTTGAAATGTTAGCAGTGGCATTGGGGGGGGGATGCATATTGGACCCAACCAATGTGCCATCTATAGACAGGAAGGACACTGGCAAAGGAAGTGCCCCCAGAGGAATGGCCAACCTAGGGGACATCTCACCAGCATGGGATGAGGAAGAAAATTTAGAGGCACTTTCCAGAGAAGCTTCAGGGGAAGAGGGCATCCAGCCTATCCCAATCAGACAGAAGAAAGAGAAGAAAACATGATCGGCTTAGCTGACATGGAATGGGGAGACTGAAGAGGACAGAGTTCTATGGTCCCACCCCCAGAGCCCATTGTTAAAATACGGGTGGGAGGACAGATTGTCCCAATGTTAGTTGACATGGAAGCCACCAGATCTGTCCTAAATAAATCTGTTGGCAAGCAATCAAAACAGACCATCCAAATTCAGGGAGTATCTGGAGAAACTCAATCCAGACCACTCCTGGAACCCCTAACATGCCAAGTGGGACAAGGAATCATTAAACATCAATTTCTATATGCCCCAGACTGCCCAATTCCATTACTGGGGGAGGGACTTGCTTACAAAGTTGAAAGCAATAAATATCATTTGACCATGGGAAACAATTAATGCAAGTGCGCCAGCCAGTGGAAGAAATATGGTGTTTGATGATAGTGACAGAAATAGGAAAAGAAATAGAAGATGCTGAGTGGCAGCAATTTAATGATCCACTCCTGTGGGCAGAAGATAACCCCCCTGGATTTGCAAAATATGCCACGCCCGTTATGATGGAACTGAAACCCCAGGCATATCCTGTTAGAATGCCCCAATGATATTGTACTTCAGAGGCTGCAATTGCCATTCAAGAATTAATCCAAAAATATTTCATAGCAAAAATCATTAGAAAAATTCAGTCACCCTGGAATACTGCAATTCTTCCTGTTTGTAAACCCGACGGACAGTGGAGACCAGCACAAGATCTATGCCCTGTTAATAAGTTGACCTTGACCCTATCTGTGACTGTTCCTAATCCATATATTCTTTTGAGTACAATACCTGCATCTGCTAAATGGTTTTCAGTTGTAGACTTAAAGGATGCATTTTTCACCATACCTTTAGCTGAGAATTGTCAGCCAATCTTTGCATTTGAATGGGCTAATCCAAAGACACAAGTTAAGACTCAATATACCTGGACTAGGCTACTACAAGGCTTTAAGAATTCACCAGCTTGCTTTGGTCAAGCTTTAGCCCAAGATCTTGCATATTTGAAGTTAGTCAGGCAAGAGGATTGTTGCCTTCAATATGTAGATGATATTCTGATAACTGGACAAAGCAGGGAGGATTGCTTTGAAAACACATCCAGACTGCTCCAATTGTTACAAGACTGTGGCTATAGAGCATCCAGAAAGAAAGCACAATTAGTTCAAAAGACTGTAATGTATTTAGGCTATGAACTATCACAAGGACAAAGAACTTTGGGCCCCCAGAGAAAGTAAGCTGTGTTACAGATTCTCATATCCCAAACAAAACAGGAAGTTAGAGCCTTTTTGGGAATTACAGGCTTCTGTAGAATTTGGATTCCGAACTTCGCTCTCACAGCTAAACCATTGTACCAAGTTTTAAGGGGACCAGAAAAGGAATCTCTTTTGTGGCAACAAGAACAGACCATAGCAATGAGACATCTTCAACAGGCTCTTACTACAGCACCAGCTCTAGGTCTACCTGATATATCTAGGCCGTTCTCACTTTATGTCGATGTGAGACAGAATGTGGCTTTAGGAGTCCTTACCCAAAAGCAGGGAAATTGGAACTGCCCAGTCGCTTATCTGTCAAAACAGCTTGATATGGCCTCACAGGGTTGGCCACAATGTTTAAAAATTCTAGCAGCAATTATAGTATTACTACAGGAGGCAAATAAGTTAACCTTTTCAGCTCCAGTGGCTGTTTATACTAGTCATGCCCTGCAGACAATTATTGACAATAAGGGACATTTATGGATCAGCAATCAAAGGATGCATAAGATATAGGCCCTTTTATTAGAAAATCCACAAGTTACACTGCAACAGTGCTCAACTCTCAATCCAGCTACTCTCATGCCAATACCAGATTCAACTATGCCCGTGCATAACTGCATGCAAACAATAGAACTACAATATTCTTGCAGACCTGACCTTACGGACCAACCATTGCATAATCCAGACTTTCAGTGGTTTACTGATGGATCCAGCTTTATGGATCAAGGAATTAGATACTCTGCGATTGTTTCTCAAACTGCAACTGTAGAGTCAGCACAGTTACCTAGCCAAGCAAGTGCACAATTTGCAGAATGATATGCCTTAACCCAAGCATTAGAAATAGCTGCAGGAATGACTTTAAATGTATATACAGATAGTAAATATGCATTTTTGATAATCCACGCACATGCAGCAATCTACAAAGAGAGAGAATATTTGGACTCCACAGGCAAGATCATCCAATATGCAACTCTGATTAAAAGACTTATTAAGGCAGCTCAATTGCCATCCAAAGTTGCAATAGTCCATTGTCCTGGACATCAAAAAGGCTCAAGCCTTATTACCCAGGGCAATAGGAAGGCAGACAAAGAAGCCAAAAGAGCTGCATTGGAAGCCCCCCCTCTCCATTCGGATGTCACCAGGTTCATGTATTTAGACACTTACTCAGAACAACTTGTTCCTACATATATGGAAGAGGAAAGCCAAAAGCTGAAGCAGGATGTACAAGCCGAACTAGTTAAAGGCTGGTACACCCTTCCCGATGGGCGCATTGCTGTTCCTCTGGCGCTTGCTTGCCCCCTTATTTTTCAAGCCCATAAGCAATATCATCTGGGAAAAACTGCATTATTACAACAGCTTGAACGATTTTTCTATCTTCCCTTTGCTTCTTTGCTAACAGTTCAAGTATGTTCTCAATATCCCATTTGTGCCCAAACCAATGCACACCAAGGACTGATAGTACCACCTGATCGACAACCAATCACTTATTTTCTTTTTTTTTTAGTTTTTTATTTTATTTTATTTTTTATTTTATTTTTTTTTATTTATTTTCTAATGGACTATGTCATTGTTGATTTTACCGATATGCCTAGGAGTAAGAAATATGTAGCCCTGTTAGTAATAATTGATACCTATTCAGGGTAGATTGAGGCCTTTCCAACTGTAAATAAGAAAGCTATACAGCTTGCCAGAATATTTCTAAAAGAAATTATTCCTAGATTTGGTTGCCCTTCTAGGATTTCATCAGATAATGGCCCTTAATTTGTACACCAAATTAACAAGGCTTTAGCCCAGGCATTAGGAATCAAGTGGAGATTTCACTGTGCCTTTCACCCCCAATCGGCTGGAAGGGTGGAATGTGCTAATCGCACAATTAAAACACTCATTACCAAATTTTGTTTGGAAACTCATCTCTATTGGCCAGATGTTTTGCCTATGGTTTTGTATGCAAACAGACTGGCCTCCGGCACTAAATTACAACTTAGTCCTTATGAGCTCATGTTTGGCCGTTCCCCTTGTCTATTTAAACCTAACAGTCAGGGCTGGCCAGACTTGGCTCATAAGGGGGGTATTCTGACACAAACTTAAAGTGATCTCTTTTAAATCCTGTCAGATAGTTAACTCAAAAGAAACGATCTTATAATAAACAAAATATATTTTAATGAGAAAGATTACTTGCGTTCACGTTGTGATTGGTGCTGCTGGAAATACATCTTTGTTCATCTTTTAGATCATCCCTTTAGGTAAGAAAGTGTTATTGCTCTTCACACCCTCTTTATGTTTATAGGGAGACCTTCCATGGCCCATGCTTCTTACAGACAAAGAGATTCCCATGTGGCTAGTGTCCAGGAAGTCTCCCAAAGACCTTTGGAACTCCTCCCACTGACCCATCCACATACCTAGCATTTAACCCAATAACTGCCAGACCTTCCAACATAGAGCTGGGCCATAGAGCTATATGGGCCATAGAGCTATATGGGCCAGAACACTCCCCGCTTGGAAATTTATATTTCCACTACTAAAATAGTAAAAACATAGCATCAAGGCATGCAATACTCATTGTGGTTAACTTGTGACTAAATAGGTAAATACTTGGTATCAAACATGCATAACTATAAGGTAAACATAAAACATGCACAATTATGAAAAAGGCAAGTGTTACATCAAACAATGCATAAGACAATACATAATTTGAGGTTTAATCTTCTGGTTCAGTCTTCATCAGCGATGGACCAAATCGGTGATCAGCCTGGTACAAGTGTCTTTGAGTCACGACCTGACTCACGTGGCTTCACAATCTGGATCTCAGCTGGGTAATCTAGTTCATCAAGTGGGTGGGCCCGGTGCGCAAGTCCCCTGGGCCAATAGTTCTGGTATGTAGTCTTGTCTCCCAGTGAGACAAGGTCTTCTTCCTGTGAAGGAAACTGGAACCAAATCTGGAACAGAAAAAACTGGAACCCAAGCTTCTCGGGAATGAGGGGAACTGGATTCACAGGATACTCAGGAACTGAAAAACTTGGAAAGACATAAACAGCTGGATCTGGAAACTCAGGAACAGCTGGGGCTGAAGAATCAAGATCAGGAACATCTGGAAACTCAGGAACAGCCGGAGCTGAAGAATCAGGAACAACAGCTGGGACTGAGGGGTCAGGAACAGCAGCTGGAAGTGAAGAATCAGGAACAACAGCTTGAGCAGAAGACTCAGGATACTCAAGAACCGAAGGGTCTGGAGCCACCGGTGGAGTACTGAAGAGGACTGCGACTGTTGTCGTCAGGGTGAGGACTTCATGTGTGGGTGTCAGTGTATTTAATGACATGGAGTCCATGAAAGGCAGTAAGTCCTTGCAGGCTCCTACCAGGCTAATTCTTGGGGTGCTGAGACAAGTGATCAAGATGATCAAAACTATGCCTAATTTCAGTTGTCTCCGCTTAGACAGGGTTTTGAAGTGGATTGGTTGATATTTACCGGGTGTCTGAGGTTGAAGGTTGGCACTTTGATCTGAAGCTGCAAGTGCATAATGTTTTGGTCTATGTAGCATCTGTCTATTTGAACAGGCCAAGAGCTGAAGACTTTCTAGCCAGATCAGTTCTGTTATCTGCGTGGCAAGGTTGGGCCACTCCACTTGGTTAACAAAGTTCTTATTTGTTGGCACATGTTGCCATTGTTCAGGGCTTAAGGATGTTTCAATTCTTTTCTCTCTGTTGCTTACGTGGACGTAGAAGTGTCCACTTTGTTTGCAGATGTAGCTTGACATCACCTTGCTGTCTGCGTAGAAGGTGGTGGACTGTAGTTCAAGGCACAACGTCTTTGCTGTCAAGTTGGTCAGCTTTACAGCCAAAGTGGTGCCATATAGCTGTAACCTTGGTACGGTGTGGCCTTCTTGTATTGTTAGTCTCGCTTTTCCTAAGAAGACACTGAGACTGCAGCACTCCCCGCTGTAGACTCTGATGCATCTTATGGTTGCAAACAAGATAATGTAAGTGTGGCTCTCCCCGCTGTAGAGTGAGACGTATCTTAAGGCTGCAGACACCTTCGTAGGCACATCTAAGGAAGCATACAACTCTTTCTTCTGCACTGGGGCAGGTGAGCTGGAGACATACATGCGCTGCACTTGCATGCTTTGGAGACATTTTGGGAGTATGCTCCATGACTCCCAGTCTTGGGGGCGTTGTTTGTCTTGTTTGTAAGTCTTGCTTGTCTGGAACACGGTTGCTTCCAAAACAGGTTTGGTTGTTACAAGCGTGCGATGCTCTAGGTGCGGTTGGAGCACTGTTGCTACCAAAACAGGTTTGGTTGTCACAAGCATGCAGTGTTGTTCTAGGCGCGGTTGGAACACTGTTGCTACCAAAACAGGTTTGGTTGTCACAAGCATGCAGTGTTGTTCTAGGCGCGGTTGGAACACTGTTGCTACCAAAACAGGTTTGGTTGTCACAAGCATGCAGTGTTGTAAGTGTGGTTTTATGGGGTTCAATGGGGTAATAACAGTGGAAAGATCTTGTGGCACTCCCCGCTGTTCAGTCGTTGCCATCAGGTTCGATGTGGCAGCAATGGCAGGAGGATCTCGTGACCTAGGTGTCGTGTCATCAACTCTGTGGTAGACCAGCGAATCAGGTCATTGAGATTCCTCTGTTTGTCTACTCGGTCTTGGGGGGCTTGTGCCTGGCTGAGGTGCTCTCACCTGTGCATTCTGGAATGCACTTTGGTTGTCCACGTAGGTCTGTACGCAGCTACGACGCTCTTCATTTTCCAGTTGTTGCCTGTCTGGCAAGAAAGTGGTGTGCTGGAGTATTTTCTGAAGGCTTTCCACTTTAGCCATTTTGTCTGCCATAACTCTTTGGCTTTGGGTAAGTTCAAGTTCTTCTTGGGCGTCTTTTCTTTTGGCCTTCATTTTGGCTGCTATAGCCTTTCGTTTGGCTTCCATTTGAGCTGCTTCGGCTTCTAGCTTGGCCTCTATTTCAGCTTCCTCAAGTTCTATGGCTGCCAACTCCTTCTTTCTCTGCCTCTCCTCTTGTGCCATGCGAAAGACAGCTTCAGCAGCTTTAGCATCTATCATCATTTGTTCGATTTGTGAGATTCGGGAGGTTCGGCTATGACGGGAAGATGCCTTCGAAAGGCGGGAGGCGCCTGTGATATGCGGTTGTTCGGACATGCTGGAATGTGTCGTGGATATGTGGCGGAAAGATGAGGCTGTTCCAGACACGTGGGATGGAGCCGCATGCGGCCATTGGGATGGTGTATGTGAATAGCGGGAGACTTTGGACTCGGCTCTGTTGATCAGTCTGCTTTTCTGGCGAGGCTTGGGCTGTGGGGAACCCTGTGAACTCTCTAGAAACTTCTTACGTTCCTTGTTTAGTACCTTGAGGTTGTGCATCTCGCCATCAACTCTTGGGTCTCTTAATTGTTTCTGAATGTCCTTGAGTTGCCATTCAGAGTCCATCCATTGCTCAAGGGCATCTTCCTTATCTCTTTCTACTGCGTGTGCGCGTTCTGGGGAGAGTTCCTCCTTCTGTTCATGGTGGAGTTTGTACAATCTCTCCCAGCCTCTTTCATGGCGTTTGTAGATTGACTCCCATCTTTCCATCAGATGTGAGTGCATGGCTGCAGTGGGCTGGTTGGTGTATCTCAACTAGGCTGATAGGTTGAACCCCTTCTGCTAGATGCTCAGCTATGGCTAGGATAGGTTCAGTGTCCTTCTCAGCTATTTTGAAGAGAATTTGAAGAACTTCTCCCTTTGACCACTAGGGGTCGCTACTTGTAGATCAGCTTCTGAGGTGCTGTCTGTGGGTGGAGATGCCACTGGGTGCGTTCTCCTGTGTATGTGGGTACTTCAGTGCAGTTCACCCTTTCACCACTAGGGGTCACTTGCTGTGGGTCAGCTACCGGGGTGCTCTGGCTTTGAGGTTCACCCTTTGTCCACTAGAGGGGCTTCTCTGGGTGCGGTTAAAGGCTTGCGTGTAGAGCTCCCTTTAACCACTAGGGGGCATCTGGAGAAAGGCTAGCCAAATTCTTCCTATTGCCACGTTACTGCTAGTGAGCCACTGAGAGAATGTAGAGGTACAAACTCCCACCTGGCGTGTTGCAGGCTGGAACTCTGGGTCATCAGCTGTGATAATAGGTGAAGGCAATTGGCTCTTGCTTCCTTTCTCTCAAGCTGGAACAGCTTAGCCTTCAGCTTGAGTGAGTGAGTGAGTACTTTTGGTAAGTTCACTCTGTGCTCTCTAGGGGGTGTTAAAAAGGCTAGCCAAATTCTTCCTATTACCACGTTACTGCTAGTGAGCCACTGAGAGAATGTAGAGGTACAAACTCCCACCTGGCGAGTTGCAGGCTGGAACTCCAGGTCATCAGCTGTGATAATAAGCAAAGAGACTTGGCTTTGATTTCTTTTGCTTAAGTTCCCTCAAGCTGGAACAGCTTAGTGCTCAGCTTGGGTGAGTGAGTGAATGCTTCTGGTAAGATCACTGTGCCCTCTGGGGGGTGTTGGTAGCTTGGGATAACTTTAAGTGGCTTGCACTTTAACTAACAGATTTGCTCTGTTGTGTGCTGAATTAATTGTGGCTGTTGTGATTCAGCTAGAAAAAAAAATTGCATGACCACCAGGGGGTGCTTCTGCGATGATTCCTCCTTATAACATCGGCTGAAATTCCGAGCATACCTAGGGCTGTCACCATGGCAACAGATGAGTTCATTGAAAGGCAATAAACCTTGCTTTTGTCTGAACTTTAGAGGCAGTCATTAAACAGTTCTTTGTTTCAGGCTGTGTGATTCACTGGCAAAGAGGGGAGGGGGAAAAGCCCAAGCTCCTTTTGGTGTTAAAATTCAAACTTTTCATGCACGGAACAAAAGTGTAGATTTTTTGTTTTTCTTTCTCCCCGCTATAAACATTAATTTGAGAACAGGTCCAAGGCACTTTTACTTTGAGGGTTAGCTAGCAAGCGAATTAGCATAACAAACCTCTGAATCACTCCTTGAAAGCTGTTTTTTACACAGACATGCTGGCTTTGCTTTGTAGGCTTTTAAAGGCATCAAGAGAATCTTTACTTCCTTGAAGGTTAATGTAGAGAAAGGGCTAACCAATTTGATTCTCTTTCTTCAAACTGTTGCAGCTTTGAGAGGAGAATTAATCTTTGGCAATTTACTATTTGCTTTCAAAAGATGGCACAAATTATGAAAACACTTTCTTACTATTCTGACACAAACTTAAAGTGATCTCTTTTAAATCCTGTCAGATAGTTAACTCAAAAGAAACGATCTTATAATAAACAAAATATATTTTAATGAGAAAGATTACTTGCGTTCACGTTGTGATTAGTGCTGCTGGAAATACATCTTTGTTCATCTTTTAGATCATCCCTTTAGGTAAGAAAGTGTTATTGCTCTTCACACCATCTTTATGTTTATAGGGAGACCTTCCATGGCCCATGCTTCTTACAGACAAAGAGATTCCCATGTGGCTTGTGTCCAGGAAGTCTCCCAAAGACCTTTGGAACTCCTCCCACTGACCCATCCACATACCTAGCATTTAACCCAATAATTGCCAGACCTTCCAACATAGAGCTGGGCCATAGAGCTATATGGGCCATAGAACTATATGGGCCAGAGCAGGGGGAATAGACCAACAGAAATTGTTACATCAGTTACAGCTTCATAATTTAGCTGTTTCAAATTTGCACCATTATATGATGGAACAACAACCCCCTCCAGTGGTCACGGCAACATATGGGTTCAAACCAGGAGATAGAGTATGGGTGAAACACTGGAAATCAGACCCCTTGAGCCCAAGATGGAAAGGACCGTATACTGTTGTTATGTGTTCTCCTTTGGCAGTGAAAACCTTGGAGGGAAAGTCCTGGATCCACTGGAGTAGATTGAAAGAAGCTGCACCTGCCGATCCAGTAACTTACAAGGTGGAGAAAACTGACAAACCTTTGGTGTTGAAATTTACAAGAAATACACCCTGTCGAACCCTACCGGCAACGGGTTCTCAACACATGGTGTGAACAACGAACCCCGCTGAGACACCCCGGAAGCTGTCTCTCTACGCACGGTGGAAGATATGAGGATTCTACAGCTCGTAATATCTGTTAGTTATTTAATATGGGGAACATACACACACAAAGAAAGAACAAAAACACAGGGGAACCAGGGTTGTCGAAACTGCATCAAGATTACAAAACAAGGAAACCAGATAACTAAGACTTTGATTTATTATACAATGAAACCAGAAGGGTGCCAAGATAGTTCCCCTAGCTCCTGTACATACAATAGAACTACATATAAAGTTTGTAGAAAAGGGGTCCAAGAGCAGTGTTATAATCCGAAGTCTGATCCTGACAGCTGGGCCTTGCAGATCCGAACACATAGAACAAGAAGTAGTTCTAGGGACAAGGCACTAATAGGGATCTCCCAATGGAAATCCAACCCACACTCCAGTTTTAGCGTCACCTTTGATTTTGTAAAGCAGCTAATTATTGGACTGCAATATATGGTTGCGGAGGGATCAGTCATATCCACAGCTATATCCCAAACCGTAAGTACTTGTGCCCACCGGATGGATGTGCAGTCTCCACAGTCAAATGTAAGTGGTGATCATGTATTAAGTGGCGTACCCAAGACCCGAAGGAGATAGAACACATCTTGTTTGAAAAGAATAATACAAAAGCAGACTCCTGTGGAAGGGACAACTGTAATTTGGTGACTCTCACAGTCAAGAATGGCAGTTGGTTCCTGAAACAAAATAGATGGGAAAGAAAAAACTGGACGTTTGGGATAGAAATAGATGCCAACGGCTACAACCCAATATCAGAGGTAGAAGTCAAAATTATAACTGCAAAACATGAAACAATGTTAGCTTTATGGGAAGACAAAATGGTGCCCACTAAAGATCCTGAATCAGAGGTAGAATGATGGAAGTTTAAGCAAGAAAACTTCCAAAGAGGGGAATAAAGTAGAATAATGTAGAATAATGTGGAATAATAATAATAATAATGAAAAATCATTAAAACAATGTGTCTGCATTATTACTGGAATAAAGCTGTGTTAGCAATCTGTGACTAACCAAATGCACATTGCACTTGGAAACAATGTATGTAGCATAACTGTCCATTGTATGCCTGTGAGAAATGATTCTAATATGTGAGAAATGAATCTGATGTATTACAATGTAGATTTCTATGTGTGCCCCTTTGTTCCTGAGAAAAAAATATATAAAACTGTAGTTTGAACCCTCCCTCAGCATTCAGAATTGCTTGTCTTCACTGCTTCTGAACCTTGCGCAAATAAATCTCTCTGCTAAATCCTCTGGAATTCGTAAAAGTCTCTTACATTTTCTACAAGAGCATGGCTCTCAACTGGCTGATGAAACAAACTATATATGCTCCCATATGCTTCCTTCACCCTCAAGCCCAAATAAGGGACAGGATTGAAATTTGAGAGTGATACAAAAAATGATTACGAGTGCCTATTTACCCTGAATGAATTGAAATTCCCAGAGCCTATGTCTTATAGTATTAAAACACTGCATGATGGCCTGAACATTTAGGTGACAAGTTTTGGGAGGGATGTAAGGGATATAGGCCACATGATTGGGAAGGTTTTAATGCAGTGGTTCTCAACCTTTTTAATGCCGTGACCCCCAACCGGTCGTAAGTCGAGGACTACTCAACTTGTGCAGCACCGTTTGCAGAATGGGACTTTTGGTGGGCTCAGCAGGGCAGAGACAGCCTGGACAATTCCTATTGGCTTTTGAAAGCCAATAGAATTAGACTCTATTCAAGAGAGTCTATTCTATTGGCTTTCAAAAGCCAATAGAATAAAAGGGAGTAGCACAGCTAAGGAAAAGGGGGAAAAATGGCGGACTGCATTGTTTGGCGACCCCCATGAAATGGTTGTTTGACCCCAAATGGGGTCCCGACCCACAGGTCGAGAACCACTGTTTTAATGTGTTTAAGCAACGTGGTGGAACTAAGGTAACATACAACCGATATTCTTTGTTGGCATGGCACGTTTCTAGCTGTTTCAGAACTGTTGGTGAGACCGTTAAAAGTCGTTGGGGTTGTTTGAAATTGTTCTACCAGCAGAAGATCTGACTGCTGGCTCAGGAACGGATTCTATTGCAAATCAGGACTGTTTCCAAAGGAGGCAGAGGAGGAGAGGTCCCGGGGCTTATGGAGTGAAGGAACTGGATGAGGTTGTTGGCAGGCCCATAGGAAGGGAGAGAAGCTTTTGGAGGAGTTGGTGGTGGCAGCAGAGTGCTCCAGGGGCAAAAAGAAGTGAGTCCTCTTTAAGAAAAAAGTGGAAGAGATAGGATCAGAAAAAGGAAAGGAGATGAGCTTGTCCTGCAGGAATACAAGCTAATTTGAGAGTTAATCCACATGGAGCTCCGTTTCCATCTGTCCTGTTTGCTATCGTTCGCTCCCTAGAGATAAAATGGACGATCTGAAACTTGAGCTGGCCACGAACAAGGAGTGTACATTGGAGGTGGTGGCCCTGTGAGAGCTGTATGCAACGAAATTTCATTTTGATGTATGCCGATTGGTGTACATTCAAAGTGGCAATAAAGTTGTTGTTGTTGTTGAACATTTGTATATTACCTTTACAAAATCTTGAATAACTACTGAAGGACCAAATGATTGGAGAATTAAATTCTCCCAATTTTCAAAAAGGACAAAACCAGGAACTAGTTAGTTCAATCCTGATAACTGACAAGCTTCTGGAATGTACTATAAAGACAATGATAGTTAAGTGTAGAGTCAGAGGATAGAAACTCCTAGTTTAATAATAGTTCTTGTCAAAAACCATAATATAGTAAGCAGCCAACTGCAATCTAAATATGTCATAGCAATGTGAGGTGGCTACAAAAAAATTAAAAGCAATTTTTGCCTGCATTAAAAGAAATATAATTTCTAGATCACAGGAAATCATAATACTGCTCAGATCTCACTATAAATACTATGTCCAATTTTAGACACCATGTTTTAACAATTCTGACAAATTGGAAAATGTTCAGAGAAGGGCAACAAGGGTGATTAAGGAACTAGAATTAAGTCCTATGAAAAGATATACAATGGCATATTTAGCTCTGAGCTGGCTTTCATATTCCAGCTTAATTTTCAAAAAGGATAGCACATAATGAAAGTAAAGGTTTTTATGATTCCAGAATGGAGAAGAAAGAATAATCTAAAATAAATAATTCAACTAAATATTGGGGGAGTGGGGAACCCTTAATAATACAATACATTTCATAATGGAATCAATTATCCAAACAGATGGTGGACTTCCTTTCATTAGACACCCATTTATGCAAAAATTATTTTATTTCCTGCACTGAGCAAAGATTTAGACTTCATGGCCCAGATGACATCTATCATAACTAGAATTCCACAATTCTCTCATTCAAACTCAGAAAAAAAAAATCCAAATCCCATCTACATGTATGAAAAATAATTCATCTGATTTGCATCCTTGTTTAAACCATTCATTTCTATCCTTGTCATTCTCAAAAATATTTCTGGGATTATTAGAGGTTAAAGCACCAGACTATAAAGCAAGATGTTAAAGCACAAGGCTAGAAACCAGGAGACCGTGAGTTCAAGTCCCGCCTTACCCATGAAAGCCAGCTGGGTGACCTTGGGCCAGTCGCTCTCTCTCAGCCCAACCAACCTCACAGGGGAAAATAGGAGGAGGAAGGAGTGTTGGATGTGTTTGCCACCTTGAGTTATTTGTAAACATAACTAAGGCATGATATAAAAAATAAAGATAAATGGCCTGGGAAAAGGTTTCTCTTGACCACTAATTCAAATAAACCCAGTTTAATAAAGACATACCTTACGGTCTCGAAATCCAGAACGCTGCTTTTTCTTCTTTCCTTCTGCCTGAGAAACATTATTGGACTCTAGAGCTTTCTCCTCATCACTCCCTTCATTCACTACTTCTCTGTTTCTCATTTTCTCATCCATGGTGGTGGGCACATCATGATTCATGGAAGATGATGCTTCTGCATGGGCTCTAAGATAAAAATCAGGGAGGAAAGTTCTTCTGATTATTTAAAATGTCCATAAGAAAAAATTTCAGAAAAAATGAATGACCTCATCTTTAATTGTGCAAACTATTCAAAACAGGTAATTTATAAAGCACATTATCCCAGAGCAGGATAGATAATAATAGATGATTTTTTAAAAAGATAATAATAAAAAATAGGGTTTTTTAAATTTAAATCAGTTTTTTTATTTTTATCAAATTTATTTTAATAAAATGATTTTAGAGTAAAAATATATCTAAAGATAGTTTTCTATTTAAGATACATTAATAATTTAGTTTGTTCAGCAGGAAATGGAGCTTAGTGATGTAGCATGAGGCTGCATATTCTGCAATATTTACATTTTTGGTAAACTCATTCAATGAATCCAAGCTCTGCAAGCTGAGATAACATGCACTGCATTGATGCATTCACACAGTTTCACAGTAACCATGAGATAAATCATAAAACAAAGTTCAGGAATATTCCTTTATCCCATTGTTTTGCTACGCTACAAACTGTATGATTGTTTGAAGAGAAATGCATCTAAGTGCTTTAATTAAATAAAATAATTTGAGTAGTTCTCCAACTATGTGTGATTAACCTATTAACCTAAAATCGGTTATGATATCGCTTGTTTACTAACCCGACAGCTTATTATTCTAACTAGGAAACTTTCATTTTGTTTGCAAATAATAATATTAAAGATTCTAACTACCAGCAAGAATCTTACATTTAAAGAGCATCTGTCATTTCAGATCCATCATGGCAGCGCCTGTTAGCGGGCATCCACTCACCTGCTGTCCTCCACGTCCCTCACCTTGTTGCGTTACTGTTGTATCACCAGCCGTCCCATTAAAGTGAATGGGACTGTCAGTGAGTCAACAGTGGGTCAGAGGAGGAGCCGCTGCATGACAGAGTTGACAGTTGCTCTTTAAAAATTATGATTTAAATTTACTCGATTTAAATCAAATCCACCCTGTCCCAGAGAAAACACCTCCCCCCCCAAGTACTAAAACAGTACTGTGATTGCAAGCTTCACACCGCTATTCCCAGCTGTCTCTACCTGCATATATTTTCCTCTGCTGGTGCCAAGCACAAGGTCAGCTTTCAAAGGACATGGCTATTTTAACTCTTTGAAGACAGATTTCATCCACATAACAGAAATTCTTGCAAAGGGCCTGTTCCTTCACTTGGGTTTGCTATCAGCAGCCAAACTTCTACGCCTTTCCAGAAGCTTGCACAACTGTTTTGTAACCTGCCCCCAGTTGCTTATGAAGCATTTATAAGTAGTTGAATTTATGAAGCAGTTAAATGAGTCTGGAAAAAGATGCAACTGCTTTAATTGCTCCAAGAAATGTGCTTTGTCTAAGCTCCTGTGAGTTGTGAAGGACTTCTTTCCAAGGATATGCATAGTAACAATACAAATTCTGGTTTGAGTTACATGAAAATTCCTTGATTCTCATGTAATGCACCAGTTGGGCTTAATTCAAGCAAGGAATTCTATAATGAAGGAAGTACTGAAGGGAAGAAAAGGTCAAGAATGGAAATTGTGTGTTGCCTTAGCATCTGGACATTTATGAACAATAAGCAATGTCCAAAGATAACTGCTGAAATAGGTCACTGATTATTTAACAAAATGCAACAGAGACGTTTGCTGCAAAAATAGCAGCATATAATATAACACAGCAATAGCTGAATGTCTCTATGTAATTTGAATAGTTCACTCTAGGTACATGAACAAAAGCTGCAAGTATAATCTTAAAATACCCTGACAGAGTTGTTAAGGAAATCCACTCTAGTGTAGGTTAACTATTATTTTGATTACTATTTTATTAATTGTTTTGATTATTAATAATTGATCTAATTAAAGTTTGACTAAATCTAGGCAATGGCGACTGCTTGGCAAAATGCAATAGATGTTCTTTTGTTTTACTATTTGCATATACAAATAATATTTTGAAAAGCCCATCCTGGATTCCTGTTTAAAGGCTGATGTTGGAAGCCAATGGAGAAAATGAGGTCTCTGATTTTAGAAGACATAAATATAGGGGAAATAACCAGTGGAAAATAATTTGCTACCTACGAACAATAGAGAGAACAAAAGCAAAACTCTGAAAGATAGCACTTCAAATTCAGGGCACAGAATAAGCTAACTGAGAAAGAAAGATATCTCCACAAAATTCCTGTGGATGATGATATTCAGATTCAGAAGTAAACATTGGGGACATCCTTTCACCCTAGTGACAACAATGTTACAGAACAGGTGAGAGTATAGAAGCAAACAAAAGAGAAACAATTCTGGGATGTGGTCAAGAATCAAATTTACCAAGCCAATTGAAAACTACAGTGCTATCAAACTGTTTCCCCCTGACACACCCAAAATTAGGTATTTACTAGACAAACCTACACATTGATTTTTAAAAAAAATCTTAAAAGAATAAAATAACTGATAAAAAAGAAATTGAAAGTCAAGGAGAGACGTTTTAGAACTTTTCACCTCTGCCACGAAATCTACTTTGATTTCTTTAAAGACATTTACAAAATGATCAGATTTGGATGAGTTCCTATTCCACTGAAAAAAAAATGGCAATAATAACGTATATAAACCCATACTGAATTACTACAGGTCGTCCTTGGCTTACACCTATTTGTTTAATGGTTGTTCAAAGTTACAACAGCACTGAAAAAAGTGACAACTGTTCCTTGCAATTTGCAACCATGGCAGCATCCCTCTAGTCACATGATCAAAATTCAGCTAGTTGGTAATTGGCATGTATTTATGATGACTGCAGCCTGAAGCAAAGTCAATAGGGGAAGCTAGATTTGCTTAACAACCGTATGACTCACTGCAGTGATTTGCTTAACAACCATGGCAAAAAGGTCATAAAATTGGCTGTGACTCATTTAACAACTTAGCAAATAGTAATTCTGAACCCAGTTGTAATACAGGGCTACCTGTATTACAATGTAGTAAGTGAATATAGTTTGAGTCTGAAGGATCACAAGAAAGGCATAAAGTCATCCAGAAACATGAGCTTAAGCTCAATCCTTTTAAAAGTATCACCTTCCCCACTGGAAAAGTACATACATTTAAATTCTGTATTCATTTAAGACAGAAGAACTGAAAAAGTGGGATTTATCCTCAAAAGGAAGAAGGTATGGAAGGAAATAAGATGCGCAGTTCTGGCTTTGCTAACTCCTGATCATCCTTTGACAGATATTCTATGTGACAGACTTGAAAGTACTAATGTATTCAAGTAAAGTTGGAAACCCAAGGGAGGTACTAAACCATTCAGAAATGCTGCCAATGGCCTTTAAAATACAAAATCATTATGATGAATGCAAATTAACTGATGCAGCTCACGATAACACAGCAACACATCATATGCATCTTTAAAATGGGTGATGCTTCTGCTGAATAGCATAAATATTCATTTCCTGGTTATTGAATGAAATTCATTACGCAACATTCTGGAAACAAATTCTATTAAATTCCAGGAGAGTGTAATTAAACTGAAGCTACATTGTTACAATCTTATCTTGAGTTTCTTGGGAGTAACTCTTAACAGCACAATAGGTTTTACTTCCGAGTAGATATGACTCGGGTTGCAATGAACTATTTGTTCTTGTTGTTAGTTGCGAAGTCATGTCCGACCCATCACGACCCCATGGACAACATTCCTCCAGGCCTTCTTGTCCTCTACCATCTTCTGGAGTCCATTTAAATTCACGCCTACTGCTTCAGTGACTCCATCCAGCCACCTCATTCTCTGTCATCCCATTCTTCTATTGGCTTCAATCTTTCCCAGCATTAGGCCCTTCTCCAGTGAGTCCTTCCTTCTCATTAGGTGGCCAAAGTACTTGAGTTTCAACTTCAGGATCTGGCCTTCTAAAGAGTAGTCAGGGTTGATCTCCTCTAGGACTGACTGGTTTGATTGCCTTGCAGTCCAGGAGTCGCAGGAGTCTTCTCCAGCACCATAGTTCAAAGGCCTCAATTCTTTTGCGCTCAGCCTTTATTATGGTCCAACTTTCACAGCCATAAATTGCAACTGGGAAAAACATGGCCTTGACTATACATACTTTTGTTGGCAGGGTGATGTCTCTGCTTTTTAGTATGCTGTCTAGATTTGCCATAGCTTTCCTCCCCAGGAGCAAGCATCTTTTAATTTCTTGGCTGCAGTCCCCATCTGTGGTGATTTTGGAGCCCAGGAAGATAAAATCTGTCATTACCTCCATTTCTTCCCCATCTATTTGCCAGGAATTGAGAAGGCCAGATGCCATGATCTTGGTTTTCTTAATGTTGAGTTTCAAGCCAACTTCTGCACTCTCCTTCTTCACCCGCATCAAGAGGCTCTTTAGTTCCTCTTCACTTTCTGCCATTAGAGTGGGATCATCTGCAAATCTTAGGTTGTTGATATTACTCCCGGCAATCTTAATTCTAACTTTTGATTCATCTAGCCCTGACTTTCTCATGATGTGTTCTGCATATAAGTTAAATAGGCAGGGCGACAGAATACAGACTTGCAGGACTTCTTTCCCAATTTTGAACCAATCAGTGGTTCCATGTCCAGTTCTCACTGTTGCTTCTTGACCCGCATATAGATTTCTGAAGAGATAAATAAGATGTTCTGGTACTCCCATTTCTTTAAGAACTTGCCATAATTTGTTGTGATCCACACAACATAGCATAGTCAATGAAGCAGAAGTAGATGTTTTTCTGAAACTCCCTAGCTTTCTCCATGATCCAGTGTATGTTGGCAATTTGATTGCTAGTTCCTCTGCCTCTTTGAAATCCTGCCTGTACTTCTGGAAGTTCTTGATCCACATACTGCTGGAGTCTAGCTTGTAGGATTTTAAGCATAACTTTACTTACATGTGAAATGAGTGTAATGGTGCGATAGTTTGAACATTCTTTGGCATTGCCTTTCTTTGGAATTGGAATGCAAACTGACTTTTTCCAATCCTGTGGCCACTGTTGAGTTTTCCAAATTTGCTGGCAAATTGAGTGTATCACTTTTACTGCATGTCTTTTAAGATTTTGAATAGCTCAGCTGGAATATTGTCACCTCCACTAGCTTTGTTGTTGCTCAGCTTTCCTAAGGCCCATTTCACTTCACATTCTAGGATGTCTGGCTTGAAGTCAGTGACCACCCCATCGTGGCTATCAGGGACACTAAGCTTGTTCTTATATAGTTCTTCTGTGTAATTTTGCCACCTCTTCTTAATCTCTTCTGCCTCTGTTTGGTCTCTGCCATTTTGATCCTTTATCATCTTTGCATGAAATGTTCCCTTCATATCTCCAATTTTCTTGAAGAGATCTCTGGTTCTTCCTACCTTGTTGTTTTCTTCTATTTCTTTGCACCTTTCATTTAAGAGGGCATTCTTATCTTTTCTTGATATTCTCTGGAATTCTGCATTCAATTGGGTGTATCTGTCAGAATCCAATTATATTTCATCTTTAGTTATCAAATATAGAAAACCCCAATTCTGCCTTCTCTGGATTCTGCCATAAGAGGGAGAGAAGGGGGAGAACAAAGGGGCTTTATGGCCCTCACTTCCTTCAGTATACTTCTAAGGAACTGAATGTGTGTATTGCAACTTCAAAGAGTTTGAATGTGGTTAGCACCAAAAGGCCTCATCATAACAAAGGAGGCTATTTACCTTTCATGTAGTTTATCTGAAGTCTCCATCCAGACGGAAGAAAGGAGAAAAGGGGGTGGGATTGTGATGCCTGAAACTGTCACTGGAAGAGGGGAGTGATTGGGTGGGACTACTGGGGAACCCCTTAAAACCTCGAATGGGAGAGCTTGAACCCCAAGTCCTGTCTAGAACGCCTGCAACCATTTTCTCTTAATAAAGGATCCCTGTTGGAAGAATTATTCCAAGAGTTCTGTCTTCTTAAGATGCAAAGTGGGGTGGGTCCTTACATTATCTTTCTCCCTTGCCTTTCACTTCCCTTCTTTCCTCAGCTATTTGCAAAGCTTCCTCAGACAGCCATTTTGCTTTCTTGCATTTCTTGTTCTTTGGGATAGTTTTAGTTGCTACCTCTTGTACAATGTTGTGAACCTCCGTCCATAGTTCTTCAGGCACTCTATCAGATCTACTGTAATTCTTTAAATCTATTTGTCACCTCTACTGTATATTCTTCAGGGATATGATTTAGTTCATACCTGAGTGGCCTAGTGTTTTTCCCTACTTTCTTCAATTTAAGCCTAAATTTTGCAACGAGAAGCTCATGATCTGAGCAACAGTCAGCTCCTGGTCTTGTTTTTATTGACTGTATAGGGCTTCTCCATCTTTGGCTGCAGAGCACATGGTCAATCTGATTTCTGTGTTGACCGTCTGGTGATGTCCATGTGTAGAGCCGTCTTTTGGGTTGTTGGAAAAGAGTGTTTGCTATGACCATCGTATTCTCTTGACAAAATTTTATCAGCCTGTGCCCTGCTTCATTTTGTACTCCAAGGCCAAACTTGCCTGCTATTCCAGTTATCTTCCTACTTTAGCATTCCAATCCCCCATGATGATAAGGACATCATTTTTTGGTGTTGATTCTATAAGGTGCTGTAGGGCTTCATAGAACTGGTCAATTTCATCCTCTTCAGCACCAGTGGTTGGGGCATAGACTTGGACTACTGTGATATTGAATGGTTTGCCTTGGATTTGCACTGAGATCATTCTGTCATTTGGGGGATTGTATCCCAGTATTGCTTTTCCTACTCTTTTATTGACTATGAAGGCTACTCCATTTTTTCTGAGGAATTCTTGCCTGCAGTAGTATACCTGATGGTCCTCTGAATTAAATTCACCCATTCCTGTCCATTTTAGTTCACTGATTCCTAAGATATCGATGTTCAGTCTTGTCATCTTTTGTTTGACCACGTCCAGCTTGCCTTGATTCATGGATCTTACATTCCAGGTTCCTATGGAGAAAAGATCTTTACAGCATTGGACTTGCCTTTCACCACCAGATACATCCACAGCTGAATGTCCTTTCGGCTTTGGCCCAGTCGCCTTCACTCTTTCTGGTGCTACTAGTACTAGCCCTCTGCTCTTTCCCAGTAGCATATTGGACACTTTCCGACCTGAGGGGCTCATCTTCCAGCATCATATCTTTTTGCCTTTTGGTACTGTCCATGGGGTTTTCATGGCAAAGATGCTGGAGTGGGTTGCCATTTCTTTCCCCAATGGATCACATTTTGTCAGAACTCTCTGCTATGACCTGTCCGTCTTGGGTAGCCCTGCATGGCATAACTCATAGTTTTATTGAGTTACGCAAGCCCCTTCACCACAACAAGGCAGTAATCCATGAAGGAGAATGAACCTATACTTGATTACAAAGAAAGTGGTTTTGTTAAATTGGTGCAGCAAGAAGAAGAAGCATGATAATTTAAATGCTAATTAGGAAAGAAGTGAGCATTTAAAAGACCACAATTAGTTCCTATATGGATATGAATACTGAATACTGTCAAAAACAACATCAAATTGTGGTTCCACTTCTACCTAAAGCTTAGTCCAGCTGATCTTCTGTACCAAAATCCACCTTATATTTCCCACTATAAAATAATGTGAACCAAGTTGAGTTATAATAACAGAGTGCACAAATAGCATTTATACAAAGTAATAGAACATTCACCAAAACCTAATTGTCAAGAGTGACAACTTACAGCTACGTGCCTTATTGTTTTCATTGGTCATTAGAGTAAGGGGGGGGATGAAGCTTTAGATGGGTTAGTAAGAGAAACGAAACCTCTCCAGTTCTGCAGATGTTTGTTGAAACATAGACGTATGGAAACTTTTCAAGGACATTCTAACCAGTGGTAGCATTCAGCTGGTTCTCACCGGTTTGGTAGAACCGGTAGCTAATTTTTTTGTTGACTTTGGCAAACCAGCTGATGCCCTAGCCCTTTTTCTCAAAGCCTAGAACAGACTGCCAGAAGTGCATGGACACCACTTCCGGAAGTCTGTTCTCCCCCAGGCCTCCGAAGCTCAGAACAGATTTCCAAAAGTGGCACCCACACACTTCCAGTGGGCCGTTCTGGGCCTGGGAGGCCTCCTTGGCTCAGAACGGACTTCTGGAAGTGACATCCACACAGAGAACCAGTTGTTCAGATATTTGAGTCCCACCACTGATTCTAACCGTGGGAAAGAAGATAACAGAAGTTTCTCAAAATAACGAGAAGATGATTACATTAACTACATGAACATCTGGGAGGTTTGGCTGGGAATGTCATTGTTATATGCTTTGGTTAGATGTCTTGGATTTTTAATGTCAAGGTTCTTAATGTAAAATTTTACTGAATACATCGTTTCAGCACGCATGCAAGCAAAACCAGCTCTGGCAAAACCCCACCCAATCCCATATAGTAAAAGTATAGAATTTCCCCTCCTCTTCCTTGGTCAGGTCACGTTGCCCAATTAGGTGAAATGATACTGATATGAGAAAGTATCTCTGGGTCTGGTTGGTAAATTGTCCTTGGGTCTCATGGCTTTCTTGATCTTTTGAAGTCTGCATTCCAATCCCTTTCTCTCCCCCCAAGTTTGTTGGCCAGCTGAGAAGCAATAATTGTCAGATCAGCGAAAATGTGCTTTGAACTTGACATTTAGAATTAATTTTCCTTCGCCTATACGGGGGTCGGCAACCTTAAGCACTCAAAGAGCCACTTGGATCTGTTTTCCAGAGAAAAGAAAACACTGGGAGCCGCAAAACTTGCGTGTGTGGAGGGGGGAGAGTTTGATTGAAGAGTTTAATTAAAAAGAAATAGAAGCTGCTGTGCATGAGCTCGCTCTCTCTCCTCCCTCTCCCTCTCTCCGATCTTCTGCTCACCTGGCAAGCTAGCTTCACGCTCCAACAAGCTGACACACATTCTTATTGGGCTGGCTCTCTCCTGCCCTTGGTCTTCCAGTCCTCTTCCCCCACTCAGTGTGTGTGTGTGTGTGTGTGAGAGAGAGAGAGAGACAGAGAGAGAGAGCTGCTGCTTCCTGCTTCAACTCAGCAAAGGCAGAAGCCCCGCCCAATAAGCTTGTCAGCTTGTCTGAGAACAGTGTGAGGCCATTCACAGAGAGAGAGAGAGAGAGAGAGAGAGAGAGAGAGAGAGAGAGAGAGAAGGGAAGCACAAGTATCTCTCTCTGTCTCTGTCTCTGTCTCTGCAAATGGCAGAGGAGGCTGGGAGCCGCAGGAGAAGGCTCAAAGAGCCACATGCAGCTCTGGAGCTGTGGGTTGCCGATCCGTGTCCTATACCGTATCATCTATTTGATAAATCAGTAAGATCTTCAGAAATGAAAGAAATCCTGGACTTTATTTGGATACTTGAGCTGGAGGTTGACACTAATATTGCTTAAAGTACAACATAAACTGATTGAGACTGATTATGTACCATCAAATCAATCTCAACCGATTTGCTGAAAGATTTCCAGGATGCTCTATTCACCAACTGGCCCATCATGTCATCCAACAGTGCCTCTTTCACCCTATTTTCAAGATCATCCCACTATCATCCTTTTTCTTTCCACTTTTCCCAGCATTATAGACTTCTCAAAGTAGCTGAATCTTCATATGATGTGTTCATAATACAACAATATAAACCTGGTCATTTGTGTCTCAAGTGAGAACTCTGGACTGATTTCTCATTATGATCCACTTGTTTGTTTTCTTGGTTATCAGTGATATTCTTCTCCAACAACAAAGTTCCTACATAATGTACTTAGATATAAATAAAATAAAGCAGCAACATTGAAAGTAAAATCTAAAATTAGCTAAAAGGGAAAAAAAACCCTCATACATTTCATTGTACAAGTAGTCCTCAACTTACAACAGTTCATTTAGTAACTGTTTGAAGTTACAACAGCACTGAAAAAAGTGACATGACATTTTTCACATTTAAGACCGTTGCAGCATCCCCATGGTCATGTGATAAAAATTCAGATGCTCAGCAACTGACTCACACTTATGACACTTGCAGTGTCCTGGGATTGCATGATCAACTTTTTCAATCTTCTGACAGGCAAAGTCAATGGGGAAGCCAGATTCACTTCACAACCATGTTACTAACTTAACAACTGCAATGATTCACTTAACAACTGTTTCAATAAAAGTTGTAAAATGAGGCAAAACTCACTTAACAAATGTCTCACTTAGCAACAAAAATATTGAGCTCCATTGTGGTCATAAGTTGAAGACTACCTGTATAGGAAGTTTTAAACTACCGGTAGATGTGAATTGATGGTGCTATAGATCAGTAATATGTATAGAAATAAACTGCACTCTAAAGTCTAATAAAATACTGAAAAATTACAATTAATAGTTCAATCATACATGACCAAGAATTGATGGAGCAAAATAGCCATGTTATTCATATAGACCAGAAATTAGTTGTTTGAACACAGTCACAACTGTTCTGCTAAAGCAACACCATGGAGAATGAATTCAACTGAACTCTATTGAGTAAAGCTAGCTGTAGAAACTTCATTAAATCTCCCATGTAAAAGTACAGAAGACAACCTACTGCACTGAAATCATTTCATTGAAATGGGAAATCATTGAATGGATGTAATTAGCTGCTTTCCCTCCAGAGTGATTTAAATCATTCTTAACATAGATTTTGGAATGAGGCCTCATCATTCAGTATCTGTCTTTTGCTGATAATTTTCTTAGGTTGAGCAAATTAGATGAAATGTAGGAAATCAAGGAAGAGCGATATAATTTTCCTCCCATAAGATTATTTGCATCCAAGAGGACTGGAATTTATTGAATAAACGAAATGGAGTTAATTCAACTGGGGGAAAAATGGCATTTAAGCCAATAATTGAAAATTAATACTAGAGCTCTTACCTCAATCCTCATATGACCACTGTCTAGGCTCAGAATTACCTCAGATATGCATTTTGGAGCTTGAAGCACTACTTTTATAAACTTCTATACAATTTCCAACAGCCTATAATTAGGATAAGGATCTATCTGGGATCCATTAAGCAACTGAGCCAAGGATTTCACTCTAAATAGCTTTAGAGCTGCAGAGATACATTTCTGCTTTTTCTGTGAAAAAAAAAAACTTAGAACATAGAATAAAGAGGTTGGAAGGGAGATTTTCTAGTCCAATCCCTTTCTCAAGCAGGAGATCCTATACCATTCCAGACAAACTGCTATCCAGGCTCTTCTTGAAAACCTCCGGTGATGAACCACCCCAACTTCTAAGAGGCAAGCCTGTCAGAAATTTCTCCTTAATTCTAGGTTGAATATCTTTTTAATGATCTTTCGCCTGTTTTTTTAAAACAAGTTTTATTAATTTTTCAAATTTTTACATCCAAGTATTTAGGAAGCAGCATGGTGATAGGGTAGTCAATAGTCCAATAACAAAATTATTCATGTATATCTCAGGTTACATCAATAAAGGTTCCCTCTCTATTTCCCACAAATATTATATCATATTCATATTAATAGATTTCTAGCTAAAGCTCAATCAGTCAATACGTTTATCGATAGCATTTTGGTTATACATATCCAAGTCCTGTTTTTAGGTTTTATTTAATTCCAATTAACATATTCCAATTTAGCCTTTTATAACCAATGTTTAAGCTTCGGATAGCCTTGTTGTTGTTGTTAATTGCGAAGTCGTGTCCGACCCATCGCGACTCCATGGACAACGTTCCTCCAGGTCTTCCTGTCCTCTACCATCTTCTGGAGTCCATTTAAGTTCACACCTACTGTTTCAGTCACTCCATCCAGCCATCTCATTCTCTGTCGTCCCCTTCTTCTATTGCCCTCAATCTTTCCCAGCATTAGGCCCTTCTCCAGTGAGTCCTTCCTTCTCATTAGGTGGACAAAGTATTTGAGTTTCATCTTCAGGATCTGGCCTTCTAAAGAGCAGTCGGGGTTAATCTCTTCTAGGACTGACCGGTTTGAATGCCTTGCAGTCCAAGGGACTCACAGGAGTCTTCTCCAGCACCATAATTCAAAGGCCTCAATTCTTTGGCGCTCAGCCTTTCTTATGGTCCAACTTTCACAGCCATACATTGCAACTGGGAAAACCATGGCCTGGACTATACGCACTTTTGTTGGCAGGGTGATGTCTCTGCTTTTTAGTATTCTGTCTAGATTTGCCATAGCTTTCCTTCCCAGGAGCAAGCGTCTTTTAATTTCTTGGCTGCAGTCCCCATCTGAGGTGATCTTGGAGCCCAGAAAAATAAAATCTGTCACTACTTTCATTTCTTCCCCATCTATTTGCCAGGAATTGAGAGGGCCGGATGCCATGATTTTGGTTTTCTTAATGTTGAGTTTCAAGCCAACTTTTGCACTCTCCTTCTTCACCCGCATCAAGAGGCTCTTTAGTTCCTCTTCACTTTCTGCCATTAGAGTGGTATCATCTGCATATCTTAGGTTGTTGATGTTTCTCCCGGCAATCTTAATTCCAACTTTTGATTCATCTAGCCCTGCCTTTCTCATGATGTGCTCTGCATATAAGTTAAATAGGCAGGGCGACAGTATACAGCCTTGCCGGACTCCTTTTCCAATTTTGAACCAATCAGTGGTTCCGTGGCCAATTCTCACTGTTGCTTCTTGACCCGCATATAGGTTTCTCAAGAGACAAATGAGATGGTTTGGTACTCCCATCTCTTTAAGAACTTGCCATAATTTGTTGTGATCCACACAATCAAAGGCTTTTGCATAGTCAATGAAGCAGAAGTAGATATTTTTCTGGAACTCCCTAGCTTTCTCCATGATCCAGCGTATGTTGGCAATTTGATCTCTAGTTCCTCTGCCTCTTTGAAATCCTGCCTGTACTTCTGGTAGTTCTTGATCCACATACTGCTGGAGTCTAGCTTGTAGGATTTTAAGCATAACTTTACTAGCATGTGAAATGAGTGCAATGGTGCGATAGTTTGAACATTCTTTGGCATTGCCTTTCTTTGGAATTGGAATGTAAACTGACCTTTTCCAATCCTGTGGCCACTGTTGAGTTTTCCAAATTTGCTGGCAAATTGAGTGTAGCACTTTTACTGAATCGTCTTTTAAGATTTTGAATAGCTCAGCTGGAATACTGTCACCTCCACTAGCTTTGTTGTTGCTCAGATTTTCTAAGGCCCATTTCACTTCACATTCTAGGATGTCTGGTTCGAGGTCAGTGACCATCTCATTGTGATTATCTGGGATGTTAAGCTCGTTCTTGTATAGTTCTTCTGTGTAGTTTTGCCATCTCTTCTTAATTTATCCACAACTTAATTAATAGCCTTAATAGCCTTAATTTCCCTCATTTCATTATAAGGTAATTAACATAACTAAAATACACATATTATTCCAGAATTTACCTTCTTATTTTATTGAAAGATATTCTGTTTCTCATCCTAGTACTCATTTAGTAACAAAATATCTTTCCTTGTCATAAATCTATTTCCATATAACAATTAAAATTATAATCTACCAGATAATTTAATTCCCATTATAAATCTAAATCCTAAATATTAAAACAATCATTATCTCTAAAAAGCTGCTTAACCCATTAGGTGGATTTCTAAATCCCATTTTTAAATCTAACTCTAGCTTTCTTTTTGTGCCAGGCAGATTTCCATGCCAGTGCCTTTAAAACCTCAGATGTATCTCCCTTCATTCCCATACCTGTTGTTTGAGTCAAGGGAGAACATCCAGTTGTCAATCTTTCAAAAGAACTGGCCCCTTTATAGTTATTAGCTTGTTGCCCTAATAATTAAAATCTCCCTGTTTGGTTTGAAATGTTTATCATTGGTTCAGTCTGGTCTTCTTTGTCTTCTTGCAGTTTTGTCTGAGTAGAATAAAAGGTCATATCCAGTGTTGTAATTGTTGTTTGGTTATCTAAATTGTCTAAGTTCTCGATGTAGTGTGTTTGTTGACCAATTCCTATTGCTTTTGGAGTTACAGGTACTGCAATTAAAGTCAGTGTTTGAATATCAAAGTTCTCAGTAGATTGTACATGTTGTTATGTAAAATCCTCTTTGATGTTGAATTGTTCCTCTTCTGTTATTTCTTGGCTTGTAAGTTGATCGGTTTGAGTCTGGGGTTCAATTTGTAGTTTTGTGAAAATATCCTTAGTTTTCACTCCTGAGTTCATTAGTTCAGTAGCTTCAAGGATTTTTTCAAGGATAAGTTTATAATTAAGTTGTGGATAAGGCTCCTCCATTTCCATGGTGATTAGAGATAGTCCTTTAGTGGAGGCTATGTTTAGTGAGAATCAGCCAATGTCCACCTCCACACTTTAGAAAAGTTATTGTCACCACGCAGCTGTTTCCACTTCTTATCTTTTTTGATATATGAAGGATAAATCAAAGAAGTCAACAGGCACAGTTGAAAAAAAAATTTCAGTTGCTATGCCAGATTTCGCCACAAGATGTCCCCAGCAGACCACAAAATCCTTTCCCAAATACTGAATAGCCTTTTATCAGTTAAAAAACAAAAAGAACAAATGTTTTGCAAAGTTAATAATTAAAGAAGATGTTAAGTCTCTCTAATATGAGATTTTGGGACCCCAATGTATCTGCAAAACAAAAATCCAGTTATTTAGTTGTTGAAATTAATTGTACTTTTCTTTCCAAAATTTAAATTCCCAAGTATTCAAACGCTGCAGTATTGAGAGCAGGGAAAAAAGTTTCAAGGAGCTTTCACAGGAAAGTGATATGGAAAAAGGAAGGAAAGGAAAGGTCTCACCCAGATCCTCCACGGTGCTTCATTATGTTTAGTTGTTATTTTGGCTTTTGGCTGGTGTGACTTGATGATTGGCCATGTTAATAGCCGATCTTTTCTTCATCAGTCCTGAGGAGCTGCCTCGGATCAAACAGAAGGGCTCCCGCCCTTCCGCGATCTAACAAGGGTCCTCCCCAATGGTGGTCGCCCCTCCAGGATGACTTTTGACCCTTTCCAGGGTCTTCCAACAAAGGGAAACAGAACGGCAGAGAGAAGGCCCTCACCGCATGTCCAAAGGCGCCGCGATCCAGAACCAGAAGACGCCTGTTATTTCTTATCCTGCCCTCAAGTGCTGTGGAGGTCAATCCCCCTCTTCTCTGTGACTGGTCAAGTCAGCTATTATATCACCCCTAGCCCTTCCCTTTGTTAGATAAGGCAAACCTAGTTCCTTCAATCATTCATTGTACACTTTAGCCTCCAGACCTCTTATCGTCTTCGTTGCTCTTCTCTGCACTCTTTAGACTTTACATAAATAACTTTATAATTTATTTCTATATTGCTGATGCATTGCACCATCAATTCATTATTCTATTTTGTATCAGAAAAAATAGAACTGATGAGCAGAACTAGATGCAGTATTCCAAATGTGGTCTTACCAGCACAGTGCAAAGTGGTACTATCACTTCATATGATCTTGAAACTATCCCTCTGTTCTTAAGTCCCCAAAGATCCATTGAGACAACTAGCGAACAGCTGATTTTAGATTTGATTTTTATGATAGCACTGAAGGTAGTTACAACCTGGCCATTATACTTATAACCATCACAACATCCCTGCGGTCATGTGATCCCGATTTGTGATCTTCCCTGTCAGGTTTCCCACACTGGGAAAGCAGGCAGGAAGTTGAAAATTGCAGTCATGTGAGGTCCTCACTTAATGAGCAACATGGTCCTTATTTCATGATGGCAATCAAGACTGCCTAAGTGACACAGTCATGTGGGTTATTTTTTTTGTTTTTTTGCTTACAATCATGTCACCTAATAATGGAGTTTCCAGTCCCAATTGGCATTCTTAAACAAGGACTACCTATACCCTATGACTGACTCTGAAAGACCACATCTTGATATTTAAAGTATTATTTTTTTTGCTTAATCGCCTGCTCTTTTATTACACTGAAGTTTCTTGTATGTTTTAGCAAAGACTATTATGTTAATCTTTTGGAAGTTTATTAAAAACTGATTTGCCCTGCACATTAAGCTAGGAAGTTCTGTAAGTAATGCATTTTAAAATCTGGAAGATTTGGCTGGATGCTAGAATTTTTACTTTAGACAAGTATTGATGATAATGATGATTTTTTAATCTTTTTTATGTTATTAGATAAATCCCATTGTCCATTGTCAGCACTGGTAGTATATACAACTACAGCATTTACTGGCACAGTGATCTGGACAAGTGGCATTTTCAGCTTCAAAGTCACTTAATTCATTGGAAGTGAATAGTTATCCAATTTAACAAGAGAAAAAAGCCCACAATTATAGTCAAAATCAATTTCACATGCACTTTTGAATGAATTAGGGAATTGGATAACCCTATTTTCTCCAAAATTGGTTTAAACCTGATATAAAAAATGACAACAGATTTTAGATTTAACAAAAACAACAACACTTCAGACTTAATGGATCATTTGTAAATAATGGAACATAATGAAGCTTTCATATAGAAAAGTAATGTTATTAGGAACATAAGGAGAATAACATTTTGTTAAACACTGCATTTTTGCAACATTTTAAAGCTATTCTGTTTTGGGGAAAAAGTAATTGTATATGTTAATTTGGCCTTGATACAAGATATAGGTATTTTGATGTTTATATTCTTTTGAATTATATGTGCCTATTATATGGAATTTGTAACTGCACAACCAAAATTAATTACCTAGGCCCTTTTTTTGTTGCTAAAAGTCCACTCTTTCAACATTGCAGGGATAAATTTATGAGTCCAAGTGTCAGCAGATTGAAAACCTGATGTTGTTACTCTGACTTATAAACAAGTTGCTAACAGAGATGGATTGTGTATAGAAGATTACAGTGAAATATGGTGATGCTTTATTGAAACAACTGCATAAGCTTAATGTACATACACAGATACACACGAGAAACCCTTGTCTGAAAGTTATGCTGCTCTTGTAAAAGTCCCCAGTAAGATTAAGACCACTTCACAGCTTCACCAGGGAGGTCCTACTTAAGGACCCATGTAAGAGAAGATTTAGGAGCAAGAACCCTTAATGACTCTGTCTACTCACCTAACAAGCCTATCCATCTGAAAACCATCCAGGAGGACAAATATGGGGTTCCCTTAACTAACTTGCTCAGACTAAAGAAGCTACCTGGATAAGCGTTTCAAACCAATAAGAAAAGACATTCAGCTACCATTACTGGATTTCCAGATAACTCTAACTGAGGATCTTCAAACTTGGCCCTTTTATGACTTGTGGACTTCAACTCCCAGAATTCCTCATCCAGGCACAAGTCATAAAAGGGCCAAGTTTGAAGACCCCTGTTCTAACTGAATGACTGAGAATCTTCATCGACATGAGAAGCCCTTATATATTGTTCTTGCTCTTGTTCATTTTTTCCTCTTTTTGTTATTCTTTCTTCTTTTTTAATGTTTTATTACATTTATTACATAAATAAAGCAACAGCAACAACACAGGACCGTAGAATGATAGAGCGCTGAAGTTATTCAACTTTGCAGCATTAGAATTTTTTTTTTTTTAAAGGTGTACTGGATAGCAACTTTAAAATATGCATTTTGGTATTAAAATGAGGGTGTCCATTTAAACTGTACTGTTTTTCACTGCCAAGGATTTAAACTCTTTCATACAGCATTTAAATACATTATACAGTGATTCTTTTTCTCCCTGATTTGTTCTAGAACCAAAAAAATATGCTGTGTAAGGAGTTTTCTAGTCCAAGTAATCACTCAGCATAGCTTCCCAAGAGATTGAGAAGGCAGCGACCCATTAGAAGGATTTCTCTCTAAGCAAAAGAGAAGAGCCAATATTTAGCAATTAATAAATACCTGTAGTGCTTTATGTATTTGCTTATGTTCAGACAACCATGCACCTAAATATTATTTTTCAAGTCTTTAGGCATGCCAGAAGTAATGGTTTTCTCATTGCCTCCTTCTTACAACTGAGAGAAAGCAACTGCCCAAAGTCATCCATTTGGCAGGACTAGAACTCCTAGTTTCCTGGTTTCTAGGAGAATATCTTAGCCATCACACCAAACTGACTTCCCATTCATGTCTAGAGGGTGGTTATTAGTAGCCCCCATTCTAAGGCAAGGAATGCTGCTTATCTATGATGCCAAAAGGAGGAAAGGTTGATCGAAGCAGGAGGCAAGACAAACAAAAGATAGGCAAGAGGCTCAAATCACAATTAATCATAGGCATTAGAAGACTGCTTGACCTGAGGACCAGGCAAGAACTCCTATGCCATCTTAGGTAAAAGCTAAACTCTCAGGTACAAAGAATCAGGACTATCCATTAGACTGCAGCATAGAATATTTATTCAAGCCTATACACAAAAATCTAGTCAACTAAAGTTCAACACTAAATTGGCTCCAGAAAAGGGTCAACAAAATTCAGGAGGGTTTGGACTTGGATTGTTTGTAGCAACATAATGATACTAAGCTAATGATGTACTTAACTCCGGTCCTCCTCCCCATCTCTGCCTGGTCTTCTCCTACATAAATCACACTATAAGCTAGATACCAAGGGGAAAAAAGAATTAAGGCTGCATGTCTTGCTTATAGTAATCCTTTCCTGTGGTGGAATTCAAATATGTGAACAACCGGTTCTCTGTGTGAATGCCGCTTCTGGAAGTCCGTTCTGGGCCTGGGCAACAAAAAATTAGCTACTGGTTCTGCCGAACTGGTGTGAACCGGCTGAATCCCACCACTGATCGTTCCCCAAAAGAAAGGAAACAAACTTAAACCCAGCTGACTTTCAAACATAGCAACAGAAACCTTCCCCTCTCTTAGATTATATCCTTAATTCAGTCCTTTTTAAGTTGTAGAACAAAACATGCATCTCCTTAGTAATTACTTGGAAGGGTGAAATCCAACCCAGTATACACATTCATTTTAATATGATGGGAATCAGTTTAGGAGCTGAGCAAGAAACCAGGAGATGGTGAGTTCTAGTCCTCCCTTAGGTACGCAAGCTAAGGGGACTTTGTGTCAGTCAGTCTCACTCAACCAAATCCCCTCACAGATAATTGTTGTGGGAAAACAGGAAGAAAGAACATTATGTGAGTTTATGCAAAATAAAGGTGGGATATAATTATAATATGTATATCTCAAATTCTATAAATATCATTGCCTTCAAGTCTAGGAACAAACTAAACTGCTATAGAGAAAAACAATAAACTCAGCCTGTTTTACTAAAACCAATTTCCACTCTGCTTCTTTCAAAGTGCATTCATTTTTCCGAGATGAAAGATTTACCAACTTATTATGTCACATCTCAGCAGGGTTACTATTTAATATGACTGCAAAAATTCAAGGAAAGTACAAGGAAAAGTAGGATTCTGCCTCCTCAGTGCGTTCCAGCAGAGTGGATGCACTCCAGGACACCCCCCCCCGTTAAATATTGCACTCTTGTGCCTTTCTTGTTGCGGCCTCTACCCTCCAGAATAGCATCACCCCTCAAGAGATAAGGACAGTACTCTCTCTCTCTCTTGAGGTTCTGGAAAGCCTTGAAAAACTAGTTTTGGTCTCAGCTGTAGGTTGATATTTGTCACTGTTTAATAAACTCTGTTTTGTGGATTTTATTAGTAGGATATTATAATTTGGGCTGCCTGTTGGTTTAATATTTCTTGCTGTTTTCAATGTGTGTGTGTTTTTTTAGTTTTGAATGCCACCCAGAATCTATTGGAATTGGGCAACCAATATATTTCAATAAATAAATAATAGCTTAAAAATGAGAAAATGTTTCCACCCAACGCAGTTAGAACATAAAATTGTAGAACTGGAAGGGAGCTGGGAGGTCTTCTAGTTCAACCCATTGCTCAAGGCAGGAGACCTTACCATCTCAGTCAAATAATTATCCAGTCTATTTTTTTTTAATTGAAAATTTTCAAATTTTACAAAACAATTCCCTTCCCCAAACCCCCCCAACCCTCCCATACCCTCCCCCACCTCCCCAAACCTCCCATACCCTCCCCCAACCTTCCCAGAGCTGAGTACAGGCTTAGTTAAAATTTTTCAAAAAAACTTAAAACACATATAAATCCTAAGCAAATCTAAATACATTAAATTAAACAAGTTATCTTCTCTTAAAAATAATAATTACAATCATTAAACACGTTGTAATATACTCTAAACATTTTCTAATATCATACTTATATTATTATCCATCATTCTTTATAAACTCCCTCCAAAACACAAATTTAAACATTACTTAGAACATTAAAATTCCCTTATACATATTTAAAGCAAAATGTTCCTTTAAATACTCCTTAGATATCTATACATACAATATAAAATCTAATCTCTCCCTCTTTCTTTATCCTAAGACACAAAAAAAAATATAAACATTCATTATACCATTAAGACTAAATACTCTTTTGAATAGTCCTTAAGTTGCTAAACTTAAACTTCTTATCTAAAATTTTTCATTCGATCTCCATAATCTTCTCTCCTATCAAAAAAAACTTAAAACACATATAAATCCTAAGCAAATCTAAATACATTAAATTAAACAAGTTATCTTCTCTTAAAAATAATAATAAAAAAAACCCAAAAAATGTTTTTATAATTACAATCATTAAACACATTATAATATACTCTAAACATTTTCTAATATCATACTTATATTATTATCCATCATTCTTTATAAACTCCCTCCAAAACACAAATTTAAACATTACTTAAAACATTAAAATTCCCTTATACATATTTAAATCTTTACCAATAACCAATTCCATCCACAATAAACACATTCCTTATCAGTCTCTCTTATCCATAAACCTCGAAAGAAGTGCTTTAAAATCTGCCCTTAAAGTTTGCTCCAAAAAGTTTATAAATCTTGCTTCTCCCACAGACTCAGGAACCAATACTTGTGAGGCTTCCTTAACCTCCTTCTTCTGTTGCTCCTTTTCTTTACATTTATGTGTTGCACGAGTTGTCCTCTGCTCCTTCATCTCAACTTGTTGAGGCCCCTCGAAGTGAGATTTCCCAGTTTTCATTAATATAGGCTCTTCAGACTGCAATTCTACCCTTAAAGGTTGCTCCAAAAAATTTATAAATCTTACTTCTCCTGCAGATTCAGAAACCAATACTTGTGAGGCTTCCTTAACCTCCTTCTTCTGTTGCTCCTTTTCTTTACGTTTATGTGTTGCACGAGTTGTCCTCTGCTCCTCCATCTCAACTTGTTGAGGCCCCTCGAACTGAGATTTCCCAATTTTCATAAGTATAGGCTCTTCAGACTGCAATTCTACCTTCTTCTCTTCCAAAGCTTTAAACGTAATAGATGGCGATGAACATACCCCCAGGACTGAAGTGTAGAAGTCTTTTGCTTTAAAAACAGTATTAAGTCTATAACGTATCCCCAGGTAACTCACCACCATTCCAGTCGGAGCATCCCATCTGAACAAGATTCGTCTCTTTTTAAGTTCATCTGCTAAAAAAGCAAACTCCTTTCTTCTTCTTAAAATTTTAGATGGGATCTCCTTTAAAATTATAACATCTTGTGAAGCAATTTGAAACCTCTTCTTATAAAAAGCTTGTATAATTTCGTTGCGCAGGGATCTTTTCCCAAAGTAAATCACCACATCTCTTGGCAAATTCTTTTGCTCTGCCACCACAGAGTTAACTCTAAATGTTTTTTTCAATTTCACTAAGTATTTCCTCTTTTTCTCTATTCAAAATCACAGCAAAGTCATTTGCAACCATCTCTCTCAGATCTCCTTGCACAGACTCTCTCAAGCCTCTAATTCTTAAAGCATATTCCATTTGTCTATACTGAAGCATAAGAATCTCATGTTGAAAATTTTCCATCTCTTTTTCCATGCTTTCAAATTTTCCCTCCATCAGTCCCACTTTTTCTTCTACGCGAGAGTTCACCTTTTCAAGAACAGAGGCAACTCCTTTTAAAGCCAAAACTATCTCTTGCCTCAAAATCTTATTATTTTCCTCTAAAATCTCTTTCATTTCTCCCCTAATTTGAGATATAACATTTCCCATCATGTCTTGCAAATCCTTCACCATTATTGACTGTGCCAAAGAAGAGGGTGAAGCTATTGATTTAGGTTGTTGCGCTGATGATAACACCGAAGAAGAAACCACCTTAGGAGCTGTAGGAATTACTGGACGCTTTGGAGCCATCTTAAAAAAATCTTTACTCCTTCTTAAAAATTACAAAAATTAAGCAAAAGAAAAAGAGAGATTAACTCCAAAAAATCAAAAAATCCTTCAAAAGGAGATCATTATAATAAAAAGAAAAAAGTTAAAAAAAAGAAAAGGGAAAGAGAAAAAAATGATTAAATAGAAAAAATCCATTCCATTTTTTTTAAAGTACAAAAAACAAAACAAAAAAGTTAAACAAAAATAATAATCCTTTTAAAATCCAAACCCAACATCAAAAAATCATTATAAATAATCAAGTCCACATTCCGTTCCAGTCATTAAAAAAAAAAGAAAGGGGAAAAAAAAACACCGAAAAGCCTGCCGATCGCCATTTTACTTTCCCTTTCAACAAAGGAAAAAAAAATAAAAAGAGGGAATATAAAGATAAATCTTTAAACTTAAAATCCAAATAAAATCAAAGAAAGCAAAAACAAAATCCTCTACTCAGCTCTGTCCGCTTCTAAGAAAAACTCACCAGGTCACTTTAATAGCGGAGGTGGTTGCAGCGGCTTGTTTTGTCCCTAGAGACAAAAGCAGCTGGGAAGCGGAGACAGTCTGAACTCCGTGGGAGCACTCTTTTCACCCCCCAAAAAAGCCTTGGGGGTGCATAAGAGGCTCTACCACTATTCAGACAATCCTCTTCCCCCTCCCTTTGCCCGGGAGGGGGATTTTGAACCACTGAACAGCTGATGTCCGCTGTTCATAGCGATTCAAACACTTACCCAGGAGGACGGCTACAAAGTAGCCACCATCGCGTGCGCAGATCCACCAGAAGCCTATCCAGTCTATTTTTGAAAACCTCCAGTGATGGAGCACCCACAACTCCGGGAGTTATTTTGATCTATTTATGAATGTGTGTATATATGGGACTGGATGGAGGATATAGTAGCATGTTTTATTTGAGAAACCAGCCCTTCAAGGTAATCCAGGCTAAGAAACCAATGCTTTGTAGGTCAGGACTACTTTTTGAAAATCTAGAACTATAAAGCTATAGAATCTTGCAAATCTGAATGAATTTCCTTCCCTCCTTTAATCTTCTGGAGATCTAGGAAGAGGGTTGTCTTGACTGTTTTCTCACATTATTTTCTTGGCCAAATTTCTAGTCCCTTTTATCTGACTATTGCCTTTGTAGAAGCTGTTCCTTCTGTTCCTCAAGGACATTCAGTCTTCACTCTACAGCAGGGCTTTTCAAACTTTTCACCCATTGTACCACTTTTAGGATATGGCAACATCCGAGTACCACCAGTCTCCTAGCAAGGTGTCAAAAACTTGATGACCAAAAAAAAAGAGGAAAAAAAGTGATAAAGTACAGATAGTCCTCGACTTACAACAGTTCACTTAGTGACTGTTCAAAGTTACAATGGCACTGAAAAAAGTGCCCCCCAAGCCATAGCCGAGCAAGACACCTACCTGCCCGCTCAGCAGCGCTCTTCCTCCTGTCTGAGGTTTTCATTGTTGTGAGCATTTCTGTTGAGGATTGGCAGCAGGGGTAGGGTGGGGGGGTGTTTGGTTTTTATTCCCCCTGTCTACTGGATAGTTGCAGCAGCTTTTGGTCACTTCAACTGACCCTGGGACACTGTGAGCATCATAAATATGAATCAGTTGCCAAGCATCTGAATGTAAATCACAAGACCCTGGAGATGCTGCAACATTCCAGCTGATTGGTGCTTTTTCAGGGCTCAGCAGAAGCACCAGGATCAGGGGCGAGCTCCAGATGGAGCCTGGCGCTGATCCTGGCATTTCCATTGAGCCCTGACAGCCCTGCAGCTCCAGCCATCTCTCACTCAGGCTTGTGTGGTGCTGCCACTGGTTCAGCTCATTCCCCTCCCCCACTACCACTTTTCTAGGATGGTCACGTACCATCTGCCAGGTGCCAATGTACCACAGGTGGTACCCATACCACTGATTGAAAAGGACCTATCGTTCAACAACAGAGAATTCTACACATTCAGAATATCCTAGTTTCCATTCTATGATGTCTCCAATCAAAATAATTCAAGATAGCGTGGTTGAGAACAACCTAAGCATAAGATCTTGATAAATGACTGAGAGTACAAAATGGTAATATTTCAATATTTAATTCAAACTACATTTGAACAATCATTTCAATTCTCATATTAGACTAGCCTTTTGCAATCTGGGGCATCCAGATTGTTATACCTAGAAAATTCATGCCACACACATTAAAAGAATGATTTTAATTATTCATAAAATTTACTAGCAGGAGAAAAAAAATTACAAAACCAATCAGGATTGTAATCAGTGAACCTATTTTCAAGCACTCTGAAGAACTATAGAATCTATGGAACAAAATGTATAAACTTACAAAAACAAGGAATACTGTAATTAACTAAAGGACAAAAAAGTAAACAGCTGCCCAATATTAAATTTAGTCAGTGATTTATTATGATTATGCTAAAGATGGAGAAAAAATTGGGTAAGGGCCAGGTCTATGCAAATGCAATATGGCATTTCACAGTACAGATGGACTAAACAAACTAATCACTTGCTAGACAGAATATGATTTTGATGAATTTTTATCTATCTTTGCAAAGGAAAATAATTTAAGCAACATTAGTGAAAGACAACCATAGCTCTCAGAACTCCATTATACATTTTTTTGGATACTGACACAAAAATTTGGATGAAAAAATGATTCAGTAACATGTAAAAGGCAAAAGAGCAGTGAAATGGCTCAGGAGGAAAAAATAGAAGCTAATAAAGACCAGATTAATGGAAAAATAGTTCAACCGGTTGAAATCCTCGGTCCTAATTTGACACAGAGAACATTTGCAAATGTAATATCATTATCACTAAGGTGTGGCAGGATTTCCTGATTTACTCTGGATACACACTTAACCTCCTGTAACTATACATATACTGTAGAACAATTCTATTAACTGTGGGAAGAAAGACACAAATGATGGAACTGATTATGGATTTGTTAAACCCATTCTTGGATTTGATTCCTTTTTTATGGTTCTGCTGATGTCACAAAGAAAGTTAGAATCTTATGAGACACACAAGCAGCAGTTACCTAGAAGCAGCATATGTTAAGTGTACTTACACAACAGAAGGCTAATAAAAGCAGAAAAGCAATACATTCACTGGTTTCTAGGAAGCCCTAATGTAAGGACCCACCCCACTTTGCATCTTAAGAAGACAGAACTCTTGGAATAATTCTTCCAACAGGAATCCTTTATTAAGAGAAAATGGTTGCAGGCATGCTAGACAGGACTTGGGGTTCAAGCTCTCCCATTCAAGGTTTTAAGGGGTTCCCCAGTAGTCCCACCCAATCAACCCCCCTTCCAGTGATAGTTTCAAGTATCACAATTCCACCCCCTTTCTTCTTTCTTCCGTCTGGATGGAGACTTCAGGTAACTACATGAAAGGCAAATACCCTGCTTTGTTATGATAAGGTCCTCTAGTGCTAACGCTTTGATGTTAAAATAAACACACATTCAGCATTCAGCTCTTTGAAGTGTACTGAAGGAAGTGAGGGCCATAAGGCCCCTTTGTTCTCCCCCTTCTCTCCCTCTTATGGCAGAATCCAAAGAAGGCAGAATTGGGAGTTTCTATATTTGATAATTAAAGATGAAATATGATTGGATTCTGACACCTATGCTGATATGACAGATGGCAAAGCCAAAAGGAATGCCAGGCCTCTGCAAAATATTTGAGAACTGGGTGCACGAATATTAACTGTCAGTTCCAAGCCTGCTGATAAGCATTTGCATTTATTAAAATCAATGCAATTCAATAGAATCCACCTGTCCATGTAGTCACTGCATATTTATTGCGCTATGTTTAATCAACAATCAGATCCTTTCAGTCACTCTCTTACCATCCTTCCTTGACAACTAACAGCATATAGTTTAGCTGAAGTAGTATTTTCCACAACAGAATCTAAGGAACAAATGCCAGTTGGTTTACAATAAGGCATCTGTGTTAATTTAGGACACAAAACATATTTATTTGATTAAAAGGATAATGAACTGTAACCTTCCTGAGGCTGAAATGAAGATGGCAAGGACATGGGTTGAGAAACAGAAATCAGAATAGAGATCTAATACCTTTTATAAGTGAGTTTCAAGGTTAATTTCAGACAGACTTGTTCAGCAGTTCTGCTGTTCCCCAGAAAGAATTCTAATTAGGCTTATTAGCGAAATCTCAGTTCCTGATTAGACTGTAATAAAAACACTGTACTTCAGAAGCTGTGGCTCAAGTCATCCGCCAGAGGGTGCTCAAACTGCTTTAGAAACAGCAATTCCCCTCCCCCCCATTAAAAGTGACAGTAAAGAAATTCAAAGAAAATTTGTACTAATAAACACATGTACACATTTTCATCTTGGAATAATTTGCTGTGGTTTTTTGCTGCAGGTATAGTAACTGATATGGATATAATTACCATACCTGAAAGCATACTTCATTCTAACAATACATCAATTATGTTGAAACATGCAGCAGAGTTGCCAGGCACTGAAATGTGTATGCCTAGAAGTATGTGTGTGCAGCCATACTGCATAAATTCTTCCCACTAGCAATACCTATGATTCAGATGTTGTGCCACACACTGTGATTAGTTTTAAGTTGTTATGATACTGCATTGATATAAACATCTTACTCTCAGTTACCCAACAGGCATAAAAATGATGTCAGTCAAAAGTGGTATCTTACATATTTACTTCAAAGCTCATTGACACCTTTTCTACAGGAAACAACCTAATATTAGAGTGGGAAAAAACGGCTTTTCCCTCTAATAAATATTTTGCTTCTCTTTATTTATGACCTCCACCACCATCATCCCCAAGTGTCTATCAGCAGTTCACCCTAGTTATACCCAAAAACATGAGTAAAATCCCAGGCTGCTAATGAGGAGAGGGTTTAATCTAATACAAACTAAACTTTAAAAAAAGGAAAAGAAGATGGAAGAAGTAAAAAGTGCAAAAAAAGAGAAAAAAAGAAAGGAGAAAAAGTAATAATATCATAAAGGAACGGAAAGAAATGTATAAAGAGGTAACTTCTGATCTTTATCACTGCAAGTACAAACAAATTTAGTTAGTCTTCATTCCCTCTAAGGTTGCAAACATTTATCTCTTCATCTAGTATCCCATTTTTTATCTATAAAGAAATCCATAAAGTATTGTTTTTTTAGTCCTGGTATTAGCAGAAAGCCCATAAAGGGAGAAGTAATAAAATATTTGCTTTCACTTTGATTAAATAAACCAATTTTATATTACTTCTTTTCACTTCTAACAATCTTAATCTTTAGCTCATTCAAATATTGTTGTAGGATTTGATTAATCTTCATTTCTTTTTTCTCCCATTGCATAGAGTTCTTCAAGATTTTAAAAAGCCTCTTTTGTAAATCCGATAAGAAAAAAAGTTATCCAGGTAACTCTCTTAAATTGTCATCTGTATTTTCTTTTTAAATTTTAAAACCCCAGTCAGCTTCTTTTGAAGATCCAGGCAAACATTTTTTTCTAAGTCATTCTATTGGCCTGCCACTTCTAAATAAGGTGACCAACCGTCCTCCTTTTGGGAGGACAGTCCTCCTTTTTTGAGTTCTGTCCTCCCTCAAAAAGTGTCCTCCTAAATGTCCTCTTTTTCTATATTTGAAAACTTATCTGCAGGGCTTTTTTTTCCTCATAGAACGCTCAGAAGGCGTTCCGGGACATTTTTTTTATGGTTTTTTTCAACTTTTGCCTGAGCTGTGCTATTCCCCCTATTGGCTTTCAAAAGCCAATAGGAATTGCTGCGGGCGGCAAACTTTGCACGTGCAAGTTGCAGGAACTTTGCACCCCTCACTACTACCCAACTACACCATCTCTTACTTAGTTCCGCAGATAGCTGGAGGAGACTGGAGCGGTAAGTTTCTCTTGATCCTCCCTGTTCGGTTCTACACGGGGATGCACAGGGTAGGCGGTGGTGCTGGGGGTGGCTGCAGGGCCGGAGCCGGCGCGGCTGGTGCTTTGCGAGCCGCGGGGCCGGCTCTATGGGGATGCACAGGGTGGGCAGTGGTGCTGGGGGGCAGCTGGGGGGACAGCTGCAGGGCTGGAGCCGGCGCGGCTGGTGCTTTGCCTTTGCGAGCTGTGGGGCCAGCTCTACGGGGATGGGCAGGGTGGGCAGTGGTGCTGGGGGGTGGCTGCAGGGCCGAAGCTGGCTCAGCTGGTGCTTTGCAAGCCACGGGGCCGGCTCTCCACGGCAGGGCAGCGGTGCTGGCGGGGGAGCTGTGGGCGGGGGCGCGGCGGGCAGTTGACCTTCCATGGGCCGCACCAGCTGGTGATCTATGCAGTGCTGACCTGCGCTGCCACCACCTCACCCTGCGCACCTAGGTGGCCATCCTGGAGCACCTGGCTCAGAACACCTGCCTCCGCTGCCCACCCCCGCTCAGTCCAGCTGTGTAGATTTTTGAACAAGTGAGAAATCGAGATTGAATGTTGATACTCTAGCTGCAGCACTTGCCGTAAAATTCAATATGAAGGATATTTCTTGTTCAGATATTTCCAATATATTGTTAGAAGATGATACATTGACAAAAAATATTCATTCAATGGAAAAGTACTCATTTAAATAATTAATAGGCATGTAAGCATAATTACAATATAAAATGTTATTGTTACAAATGTTTTTTATTATGCATTTATCATATTATAGTGTATTCTGTATTATTTTTGCAATAAATACAATGTTTATTTTATTTACAATATTTTTTTCTTCAATTTATTCGTGTCCTCCTTTTTGTTGTAAAAAAGTTGGTCACCTTATTCTAAATCAACTTCCAATGCCATCTTTATCTCCAGTCACTGTTTCCTCTGTATTTGCAGCAGTCATTAGCTTTGCTAATGACTATACCTCCCCTGAAAATCCAGGGAGGGTCCAAAATAAGGAGCACATTATGACTCTACAGTTGGAGTAGAGTATTACCAATAAAAAAGTGGTGGCCATCAAAAGTATTTGGAAGCTGCCAAGTCTAATGAAAATACTTCTGGATGGGCAATAATATAATTTAACACAGCACTCTTCAAATAAGGAGTCCTTGATGCTCTCCAAGCTTGCTTGTTTTCTTGCTGACGTTTCATTACCCAAATTAGATAACATTATCAATGCTAGCAAGGAGTGCAGGTTGCTGTCAGTTTTGTATTCTAGTGGCTTGCCTGTCAGTGCTGGTGAAGGTGGTCTTAGAGATTCTTTGATTGGGCTATATGATTTTCCCAGGTAGCTTCCAGCAAGCCAAGTCAATGGGAAAGCCGGATTTGCTTAATGACTGCATGATTCCCTTAACAACTATAACAAATTGCTTCACAACTGTGGCAAAAGAAGTTATAAAATTGGGTGAGACTCACTTAACAACCATTTTGCTTAATTACAGAAATTCTGGTCTCAATTGTGGTCATGTTGAGAATTACCTATATTTGAAGTTAAATAAATTTAAACGAAGTTAAATGTTTACTTAAGAGTGTTAAGAATATTAGCAACAGTAGCAGCAAATTCACACCAATCTACCAACCTTCAAAAAGATGCTTTGTCCATGAAAATCCCACAAATACCCACAAGCACAACAGCATACTCATACTCAAGTAATAATAATAATAATAGTAGTAGTAGTAGTAGTAGTAGTAGTAGTAGTAGTAGTAGTAGTAAAGTTGGAAGGGACCTTGGAGGTCATCGAGTCCAATCCCCTGCTCAGGCAGGAAACTCTATACCATTTCGGACAGATGGCTGTCCAGTCTCTTCTTAAAAACTTCCAGTGTTGGAGCATTCACCGCTTCTGGAGGCAGGTTGTTCCACTGGTTAATTGTTCTAACTGTCAGGAAGTTTCTCCTTAGTTCTAGGTTGCTTCTCTCCTTGATTAGTTTCCATCCGTTGCTTCTTGTCTTGCTTTCAGGTGCTTTGTGGCAGTTCCTGAGATATTGGAACATTGCTACCATGTCCCCCCTCGTCCTTCTCTCCATTAAACTAGACATATCCAATTCCAGCAACCATTCCTCATATGTTTTAGCCTCCAGTCCCCTAATCATGTCTGTTGCTCTTCTCGGCTCCTGAGACTGAAAGTAATGTTAGGGTAATATATTACTCTAAGCCTTTTAGTTTTAACTTTGAACCCACATATTGGGTTCTTATACCCCATGATTTATGACTGAGAATAGTTGTATGATTCAAGCCAATTGTGGATATTCAACAAATGTGGTTATGCAAATCATGATTGGTTTGATTATGATTTGCGTGACTACTCAAGATACTTGGCCATAAATGCAAGGGTTGGTCACAAAGCTGTTTTTCCCCCAAATATTGTAATTTCAGACAGTCACTAAACAAGGCAGTCAGTAAGTGAGGACCATCTGTATGTCATAATTCTCTTAAATTTCACAAAATTGAATTTCATTGGATGACTCCAAGTTCTAGTATTAAGCAACACACAGGGAGGAAAGCCTGTTCACTTTCTAAGGGATATACTTGTCCATAATAATGCCATTTTAAGTATGTAAGATAAACATACTGTACTTGTTCTATAAAGATTGTTATAGAAGACATACCAGGCAAGAAGAATGTTAATCTGCCAAGCAATATGCTCATCAGTTTTAACAGGGAGCCTACAAAAGTAAAAACTAATATTTATGTATTATGTTAAACCTGGAATCTTGATTTCATAAATCACCATAACAACAACCAGTTAATTTTTCACTTTGTTAACCCTGCATAAACAACTCAGAAAGGACAGTTCTGCATTATGCCTGGACTTTCAGATTGATGTATGAGATCTGATATGTTTACAAATACTTAATCCCTTAATCCAGGATTCAAACCTAACACAGAATTATCCTCCCCAGATAATTTCCTACTGAAAAGGAGAAGTAAGCAGTTTGTTCATTCACATTGTGGATTTTCAGCTTAACATGAAATTCAGGCATCGTATTACAGCTACGGCAAAAGAATCAGGCCAGGCAACTGAGAGTGAGCATAACTTGGCCATCACTTGAAAAATAGTTAAACGGCTAAGAATGCTGCAGCTTTGATGATTCTTTTCTTTCCTATATTCCTGCCCAGTAATAGAAGAAATGGAAATAGACTGGCAAATAAAATCAGTATTGGACTCTAGAGACAAAGATAAATGCACTGTAGAAATAAAAAAGATGGATGCAAGGCTGATCTCTAATCATCCAAACGTGTTCAGGCGCTCCAACTTCCATTTATGAGCATTTGCTCTCTGCTGAAATTGTAATTGTTTCCATCTCAATTTATTATTGAGATAATAGAAGCCTTGGGTTTCTTTCATTGTCATAAAAATAAATGACTTCTATTGCCATTTCTGAATGTCCAAGGACACCCTGTGAGGTCCTCTCTTAGAAGATGCATTTTCCACCAATAAAAGACAACTTGTATTTCCGCCAATATGAATTGGAGATCTTCTGCCTAAATTGGCTAAGTGCAGAGATATCATCAACATCTTTCTGTCAAGGTAATAATGGAAAATGGTTTTCTTGCCAATTGGAGAAGCATTTGAAAGAGGTGCAGAAATTCTGTACTAGGTGACTTTTCATACCATCCTTCCACCCACCATTTGGTCATGATAAGAGGAGACCCTACTAACACATTAGTACATTGCCCTGATGAAAGGTATTTTAACACTTTATCCTCTGCCTTTAGGGTAGAGCAAAACTATTACCAAATTGTATTTTCTGATATGATAGATGGAGGAAATTATTCAAAGTATTACTGAAATGGGAATCCACATTAAATACATTACATTTTAATGGAAATAAAACTAAAGAAAAATTGGGCATCATTCCACGCTCTACCTTTGGAATGGAATAATTCACTAGGGCCAATTTGCCCCTACCTGAGCTGGCCAACTCGCCGCAGGGTAACACACAGGGCCAACTCATTGCAAGGACAACTCGCCACAGGCGACTGGGGGGAGACCTGGGCAGGCAGGCGAGTGAGCGGGTGGGCAGAGTCCAGAGCGTATAGGGATGTGGGGGCGGGGAGGCAGCGGTTGCCAGGGTTTCCCATTTTCACACCCCTCCATCTGAGCCCGGTATGGCAGGGATAGCAGTGGTTCTAAGCCCAGTGAGGCGATGGTGGTAGTGGTTCCAAGCCTGGAGTGGCGGCAGCAGGGGTGTGAAAATGGGAACTCCCTGGCTGCTGCCGCCTCCCTGCCACCCGCCTGCTGGACTCTGCTCTCTGCATTCTGCCCATCCGCTCACTTGCCCGCCTGCCTAGCTCTTCCTCTGGCTGGCTGTGGCCTGTGATCTCACTGCAGTGAGTTGGTCATGTGGAGTTGTCTTGCGGTGAGTTGGCAGAGGCGAGTTGGCGTGGTAAACTGGCAGCAGTGAGTTGGCCCCATCCAGTTGGCCAAGGGGAGTTGTCCTATACCCTTCTACTTTTTGGAGAATACATCTCAACAGGCCATTCAAAGGCCCGTAGCATAATTCACAAATCCTCTAGGAGTGTTTTCATTAAAAACTATTTGAAAACCCATTCATCTTAGGGCAGACATGTCAAACATAAGGCCCGGGGGCCAGATGCAGCCCGCAAAGTGGTTTCATGTGGCCCGTGAAGCCATCCTGGAAATAGTGAGGGAACGGCCCCCGCTGCCTTGGCCCTGGCCCAAGCCAGCTGGGAGCCACTGTACTATTTTGTGGTGGCCATCTATGCTGAAACGCATTCAGTCTTAGCTCCACAAGGCAGTCTAGAAACAGCGAGGAACCAGCACCTGCCGCGTCGGCCCCACCCCCTGGGTGCATGCTGGGGAGATGTCACCCTTTGTGAAGAATGAAGAAATGGAATTGGTGCTTGCCCCGGTCCCACCCCCTCCTGCCAGACACCCTCAGATCTGTCCCACTCCTGCCCAGGCCCCGACAGGCACCCTTGACGTGAACAACGTAGGCCATGCCCACTCAGTAGGCCACATCCACTCCATCCACGTCCACCCAGTAGGCTGCACCCACCCTGACCACACACCCCCGGCCCCCCCGAATGCAACCACAATGCTGATGTGGCCCTCAATGAAACTGAGTTTGACACCCCTGTCTTAGGGCATAAACAAAGGAACGATCTGGATTTCCTTAGGGGGCTTCTCACTGAATTCCTAATTAAGAGAAACAGCTCCAGAAATAGCCTACACAAGGTGAGACAGAATACTGGAAACCACACACTCCGTATTAGTGTCACATATCACAGACTCAGTATGATGCAAGGGAAGCTTCAAAGAAGAAGGGAGGGAGGGAGGGAGGGAGGGAGAGAGAGACCAAGACCAAACTGGCACTTATCTTTCTGTCCCCGTATAATTGTAGCTTTACAGCACAGCAAGCATTCATATACCCATGAAAGTGAATCTGCCTAATTAATTGGGGGGAGACACCCAGCACTACACATTTTGTTATATCATGTTTGTAGGGGGTCAATTTCCCTATCAGATTATTTATACAAAATTTCACTTTGAATTAGCTGGTGTTTCCCATTACAAGGCTCCTCCATGAAACCCTAACTAAAAGATACTTCTGATTCCACCTTCAGGTATGTAAATACATACTTATGAATTCTGGTTTTCTAAACATTCCAGTGCTTCTGAGATGAATTCAGGATTAAATCCCACTGAATTCAACAAAGTATACTTCTCAGTAGACATGTAGAAAAATAGCATCCATAGTATGTTCTTGTCCAGCCATATTATGGAAAGGTTCCTTTACAAATAGATCAAAGCAATATATTGATTGAGTTTGCCTAGGTTATGTTAAACTTACATTTAACTATGTCATATAAAGACATAGCAATTGTGGATATTGTTTTTATGTGGGTTCATTTTAAGTGTTATGTGTTATGAATTTCTAATCCACATTATTTTTTTATTTTGTTTGCTTGTTGTTTGTTAATTTGCTTATTACTTTTATTAAAATATTTGTAAATAAAATATTGCAAAAATATAATTTTTACAACTAATTCAAGGAGGTGGACCTTTTTCCTTCTATTTTACTTATGACAACAGTTCTTTGAGGTAGGTTGGGGGGGAGGAAGGGATGGAGGGGGGGAGGGAGGGATGGAGGGAGGGGAGAGAAAGGGAGGAGGGGGAGGGAGGGGGAGGGAGAGGGGGAGGGAGGGAGGGAGAGAGAGACCAAGACCAAACTGGCACTTATGATTCAATAATAACATACAAGTGTTTGTTACAAGCAGTGTAACAATATCATACAAGCAGTGTTCCGATATCTCAGAAGTTACCACAAGGAAGAGGAAGTCAGGCTATTCTCTAAAGCACCTGAAGGCAGGATAAGAAGCAATGGATGGAAATTAATAAAGAGAGAAGCAACCTAGAACTAAGAGAAATTTCCTGACAGTTAGAACAATTAATCAGTGGAACAACCTGCCTTCAGAAGTTGTGAATGCTCCAACACTGGAAGTTTTTAAGAAGAGACTGGACAGTCATTTGTCTGAAATGGTATAGGGTTTCCTGCCTGAGCAGGAGGTTGGACTAGATGACCTCCAAGGTCCCTTGTTGTTGTTGTTATTCCATGAAAACAGATTTTCAGAGTCCACGTTAACCATGTTTTGCGGTCTCAGCATATAAATCATTTGTCCACACAATAAAAATGAGACTTTAAAATCCAGGCTGGGATAACAAAGTCACCTTATTGTTGCCAAGTGATTCTAAAATATTACATGACAATATAGATGCTATTTAATTGATACATGTACATTCATTGCATTTTTCGGAGGTTTGCCAACTAATTTAAAAAGAAGCAAGATGCAGGAAAGCAATATTACACTAGCACGGTAGACTAATTTGTCACCACAACTATCAGTGCCACACTATATATAGTACAGCACAGAGCTCTTGGATTGTCCTTTATAAAACAGCTGTAATGCTGAAAAACGTTTTATCTCTCAACAGTAAACACTAGCAAACCTGGGTTAGGGAACGAATCAGTAGGCATGTAGAACATAGCCAATCATCTAGCTCTTTAATCCGCAACAAGGATATATAAATGCAAACTACATGGCACGATTGCATTTTTTTTCCTCACTGCAAATTGTATTTACCTGTCTGTTGATTTGCTTTAACAACTGTTGGTAGTTTCAATGCACTCACCTTCTCCAAAGAAGTCCGGTACTTGTAGTTAGAACTGTTGTTCCTGCAAAAGCTACCATCATAAGCCTGCGCCGGCTTTGGGGATAACGAGTATTACCAAAATGGCGCCTGGAAGTGACAGCTAAGGCCGCCATAGTAGGGAGGAGACCAAATCGCAACATTCTGGGAAAGGAAATAAAGAAAAGAATAAGAATAAAAACATCAGAGCAGCTTAGGTTTTGAGACCACTTTTGACTTTTTGTTTGAGGAAGATAAAAACGATGTTTTGGTTTTAGGATTTGATGATTAGATTTGTTACGACTGTAGGTTGCCCTCAACTTACGACCATAACTGAGCCCAAAATTTCTGTTGCTACACAAGGCAATTGTTAAATAAGTTTTGCTCCAATTTACAACAGGGTGGATTTGATTTAAATCAAGTCGATTTAAATAATGATTTAAATCATGATTTAAATCACTAATAAAAAGGCTTGATTTAAATCAACTCCATTTAAATCATAATTTTTAAAGAGCAACTGTCAACTCTGTCATGCAGTGGCTCCTCCTCTGACTTGCTGTTGACTCACTGACGGTCCCATTCACTTTAATGGGACGGCTGGTGATGCGGCAGTGACATGACAAGGTGAGGGACATGACGGGCAGCAAGTGAGTGGATGCCCGCTAACAGGCGCTGCCATGATGGATCTGAAATGACAGGTGCTCTTTAAATGTAAGGACTCATTCTTGCTGGTAGTTAGAATCTTTAATATTATTATTTGCAAACAAAATGAAGGTTTCCTATTTAGAATAATAAGTCATCAAGTTAGTAAAACAGCGATATCAGAACTGATTTTAGGTTAATAGGTTAATCACACATACCTTGTTTTCCCCAAAATTAGACCTACCCTGAAAATAAGACCTACCCTGATTTTTGGGAGTGGGCCTAATATAAGCCCTATTCCCAAAATAAGCACTAGTTAGGACCCTGCCCACTCCGTCCCACCTTATTGCCGCAACGGGCAGGAGAGCACGTGTCATGCCACTGCAACAACGAGGCAAGGCAAGTGGGGGAGGGGGTAGAGCTTCCCCACATGCCCCACACCTGCTTACTACAGCCCCCCCCCAGTCAGGTCATTCCTTGCTCAGCAACCTTCCCTTTCACTCCCCTCCCGAGCCAGACTACTATGCTACGGAGGATGGGCGGGATAGGAGGATGGGGGGGAGAATGATGGTGAAAGACTCCACTGCTGCTGTTCATTTTGCCCCACAGATCTCCTGCCCGGCGGCAGCCACCGCCTCTTACTCCACAACTCTCCAATGGCTTGCACTGTGACCGGGCAGTGCAAGCCTCCCCTGCCACCTCCCTCCGCCAGCCCTCCGTCGCCGCCACTGGAAAGAATGGAGAGAGGAACAGCTCTGTGCAGTATCCCTATGATCACATGATCAAAATTCAGACGCTTGGCAACTAGCATGTGCGAAAAGTGGTCATAAGTCACCTTTTTCAGTGCTGTTGTAACTTTGAATGGTCACTAAATGAATGATTGTAAGTCAAGGACTACCTGTACAAACATACTGAGTACTTTTATTGTTATTACTAGATTTGTATATTTTATATTTTTAAGGTTTATGTTTAAACTTAGAGTAAGTGGTTATTTTGTACAGAATTTTAGTGTTTTGTGGATTGTGTAGTATATATACTCTTTATATCAGCGCTCAACCTGTGGGTCGCGACCCCATTTGGGGTCGAACAACCACTTCACGGGGGTCGCCAAACAACGCGATCCGCCATTTTTTTCCGCCATTTCCCCCCCTTTTCCTTAGTTCTGCTACTCCCTCTTATTCTATTGGCTTTCAAAAGCCAATAGAATATACTTCCTTGAACAGAGTCTAATTCTATTGGCTTTCAAAAGCCAATAGGAATTGTCCAGGGCTGTCTCTGCCCTGCTGAGCCTGCCAAAAGCCCCAGTCTGCAAATGGTGCTGCAAGGGGAACAGTCTGCAGAGCTTCCCTCCCTGCGAGCAACTAAAAAGTAAGTAAAAGAGGGCCGGGGGTGGGAGGTGGGAGGCCGTTGGGTGCAGGGAGGGTTGCTGGCACGCGTGGGGCCGGCAGGTGCCTTACCTACCTTGGGCTGGGCCAGCTGATGGCCCAGCCGGTGGTCGCCCTGCCTGCTGCGGCCGCCCGGGAGCGCCTGGGCCTGCCTGCCGTCGCCCCTTGCTGGCTATGCCTCAGCCGGCGCAGGGGGCGGCACCACGCATGCGCGGCATTCCCGGGCCCGTAGTCCTCGACTTACGACCGGGGTCGGGGCTATAAAAAGGTTGAGAACCACTGCTTTATATGATACTTTTGTTTTAATTTAGAATAACAAGTTATTTTATGATATATTTGTATCTGTAGTGAAGATAGTTGGAAGTCACTGTTTTTATATCCCTTCTCCCATTTTTTGGGTCTCTTTTTAACTTTCACCTTCTTTTTAATCTTTTTTGTTGTTGTTTTGCACTTTATTTTTCCTCTGAAACTTAACAAAGTTGGTTAAAAAGAAAAGGCAGCTTAAGTATTAAACTGTGCAAATCAGGGGCCTTTGAAGAAACTAAAAGGCTGCAGTGTGTTCATTTCCTTTTTAATCTTCTAGCTAGCAGAATAAAATAAAAAAACCAATAACACTAGCTAGCTTGGTAGGCTTCACAATTTACCAATGAACTTCCTAAAACCTATCAGAATTTCTACTCTAGTTCAGGGATAATCAGCTTGTCGGCAGCCAAGCAATTAAAAGCTGAACTCTGGGTCACAGAAGTTATCATCAAATGGGGATGTGAAGTGAATAGATGCACAGTTAGTCAATCTGGGGCTGGTGACTTGGATATAAATTTCAACTGGAGGGTGGCCAAAATATAGATGAAGGTAGCACCAGTTTGTAGACTAGTCCAAAAGTGGATAAGCCAAGAAGAAAAGGAGCCAGAAGACACTCTAGCAGGCCACTGGGAGACAGCAGGAGAAAAGTCAAGATTCCTAGGTTTGGTTGCACAAAATTCCACTTTGGGCTTAGGGCTGATGAGCTTAAAAGGGAAGACTATGCATCACCTCAATCTGCAGTCTAGAATGCTTTGGTTTGATTCTTGGGAATCCAATATGTAGCCTGATGCTTTTTAGATGTACTAGGTTACACATCAGTCCCAGCCAGAATACAGTATCCAGAGAAGCTCTAGTAGTTAAGGAGATCCTGTTTCAAGTCTACAGTACTTTCAGTCATGGAAACTCATTAGGTGATTCTGAGTCACACACTTTCCTTTAAAAATCTCATAGGGCTGTTGGTATGACTAATAAAATGAAGGGAGATCCCCAGGTAACCTAACAATAAAACTAATCCAATCAACAAAATTTCCAGTCCAAAATATCTGGAGGGCATCAGTTTATGGAAAGATGCATTAGCTTACATTGTGAAAGTAGTCACTGACATGGAACCAAACCCTACCCAGCGTTTGCATCATAACTCAACTACTGCAGTCATGTAAAGTTAGTGCAAGTCTCTTCCCCAAATTACAAGTGCGTATGTTTATACAATTTGTGTAAAACCTAACAAAAATATAACAAATATAAACAGTGACCAGTAGTTATGGAAATAATAACCTAAATAATCTACCATTAATTTTTTATTTCAAGATTAAGAGAGTTAGAGAAACAGATGTAGCACTATAAAGTCTTCATAGGAATCTCAACAAGCACAAGCTGAAACCTTCCAGACTCTTTTCCCTCCTTGTGTGTGTGTGTGTGTGTATGTGTAGAATTTCTCTCCCTGATGTACCTGTTTAGACTCCCAAATCATATTTTCTTCTGCATATTATACAAATGGAAATATAGTTTAGGAAATTTTGCTAGGTAAGAAAAGTGCAATTTAGTGTAGTTGCCTTCTCTAGAGAGTGTAAAAATAGTAATGTTGCCTAACATTCTATAGAGTATTCATTAGTAATTAAGATGTTCTTTTAATAAAAGCTCATATTTCCTAGTCAACAAAATGCGGTTTACTGGCCAGATTATTATAGAAAGAAAAGTGTAAAGCTGGCTACTGAAATAAATAGTATTTAAACATGAACTCTTTAAAATGGAAACATCATCTCTAAATACAAACAACAATCTATTTCAGAGGTACCCCTGGGAATTGCAAAAATGGAAACAATTCATATAAGAATGACTTCAATTTGCAAATGGTTTGAGGCTGTTTGCTCTGTCTTGCTTTTTAGATGTTATCTCTTCAACAACACAGCTTCCAGATAACATATGCCATTATTTTATATAGAAACCTACGAAATAATTTTAATGATTTGTGGCATGAAACCTCCTTTTACAGAACTCAAGAGGTTTTGCCATCATTTCAAGATGAAATAAATCCATCAATCCAACTTCAACACGAACATAACTCTTTAGATCAGAAAGTAAGGCTGGACTGCAGAATATATAATCACTTTTTCCAATTTCCCCTTTATAATTAACATAATAGGAAGAACTGGACTAAGATTATAATTAATATTAGATTATTATTTAGCTGATGCAGGCTAATTAAAGTAAATTGAGGTTTCCAAAATTTTCCATTGTTGTCCCATGTTATTTTTCCACCTAAGCATGAATTACAATGGCTAGCTTTGGTATCAGTGTGCTGTTATACTACAGCTGAAGACGAAATAGGGAAAGGAATTAGCGCAAGGAGGATGGGAAAGGAGAATGCAAGTCTAACAGGAATTCTCAAACTGTTATTTAATGCTGAGTTGAACATACACATAATTTAAAATATTCATTAAGTTCCTGATAGAAATCTAAAAAAGAAAAGAAAAAAATGCCGGAAGGGGCATTGTCTTACCTGAACACCTTTTCTCAGCATGAGGAATGTAGAATCCACAAATGGGTTGATTTAGTCTTCTAGCCCAATCAGACCAAACAATCAAAGTTGCCACGCCTCTGCAGGGTCTGACTATGCCCCAGTTTCGAAAGGGCGAAGCAAATGATTGTGTGACGTGATGGCTCCGAACTGCTGACACTAACCTAACTGCTAGTAATGATCAGGGAGGGGGTGGATTCTACATTCCTCATGCTGAGAAAAGGCGTTCAGGTAAGACAATGCCCCTTCTCCAGCATGTAGAGGAATGTAGAATCCACGAATGGGACATACCAAAGCCCCTATGATCCCACGGGTGGGAAGCAGGTTGGTTAAGTGTCAGTGCTGAAATGGGTCACGTTGTAAAAGCCGATGGCCAAAAGCGGCCTCTGCAGAAGCAAACTTGTCGAGTTTGTAGTGGCGAATGGTGAAGGGGACGACCACGTAGCCGCCTTACAGATGTCCTCTATGGATGCCTGAGTCTGCCACTCCGCCGACGTGGAAGCACTACGAGTAGAGTGCGCTGTCAGGCAGCTTGGGACAGGTAAAGAGTAAGCCGGTAAGATTGAGCGATACAGGCCTTGATCCACCTGGCTATAGTAGAGGAGGAAATCTTCTGTCCCTTGGAAGCTGAGTGGAAAGAGACAAACAATGCCTCTGATTTGCGAAAGGAAGCTGTCCTCTTAATGTAATGACGCAATGCCCTACGTACATCTAGGTAATGCCACTGCTTTTCTAGTGTGTGAGAAGGATTGGGACAAAAGTTTGGTAGTACAATGTCCCAAGCCTGGTGAAACAGTGTATTCACCTTGGGAATGAATGAGGGATCTAACCTCATCACCACTCTGTCCTGATAGAAGGTGCACAGGTCTTCCCTAACTGAAAGAGCAGCCAGCTGACATGCGCCTCACTGACATGATGGCTACTAGGAAGGCCACCTTGTGGGACAAAATGTGAAGAAGACAAGACCTTATAGGTTCAAAGGGAGACCTAGTGAGTGCCTTCAGAACCCGAGGTAGTTCCCAAGATGGATATCTGTGTACTACCAGAGGTCTGGTGTTGGAGACTCCTTTCATAAAGGACCGGACCCTGGGATGATGGGACAATGGAGTGGCGTTGGCACAGGTGAACACTGTGGAAAGAGCGGCCACTTGTCTATGCAAGGTGTTGGGCGCTAAGCCCTTATCCACTCCATCCATGAGGTATTCAAGAATCACTGGAATAGTGACAGAAGAGATAAACAAACTCTTACAGGTACACCAGTCACAGAAATTCTTCCAAGTGGCATCATAGATCCAGTTCATCACCGGCTGTCTAGAAGCTTGGATCATAGCTATCACACTTGAAGAGTAAGATCCACACATGAGGAACTGGCGCTCAGATGCCAGGCAGCTAGTTGTAGCCACTGCGGGTCCGAGTGGCGTATGGCCCCCTGCATTAGAATTAACTTCTCTGGAGGGATTTGCCAAGGGGGGGCTACGGCGAGGTTCACGAGATCCGTGAACCATGGATGCCTCGGCCAATATGGGGCCACAAGGATTACCTCCGCCCGTTCCTGTAACAGCTTCCTGATGACAGCCGGGATCAAGGGAAGGGGTGGAAATGCATATAGAAGGCCCACCAGCCAAGGGCTGTGGAAGGCGTCTGCTCCCTCTGAACCTTCAGATGAGTACCGAGATAGAAACCGGGGAAGCTGGGCGTTCGTTGGGGATGCAAACAGGTCGACTTTGGGCCAACCGAAATGGTGAATTATCTCCCAAAAGAGACGGGGATGTAGACGCCACTCCGAATGATCTATCGTAGATCAACTCAGAAAATCCGCCTGGTCGTTTTCCAACCCTGAGATGTGTTTCGCCTTTAGGGACAACAGATTCTGTTCCGCCCATGACCCCAGACACTGGGCCTCGAACATTAGAATCTGCGATCGAGTTCCGCCCTGCCTGTTGACATGGGACTTTGCCACCATGTTGTGTCAGAACCAGCAGGTGGCAGCCCGCCAACTTCTTGTGGAAATGGCGAAGTGCTAGGTGTATGGCTCTGAGCTCTAACCAATAGATATTTTTCTTGAGATCCTGTTGGGACCACCGCCCCTGGGCAAATTGGGATTGCAGATGTGCCCCCCATCCAAACAGACTGGCGTCTGTGGTCAAGGTTACCCGAGTCAGTTCTCTAAACAGGGATCCTTTGGACAATGCTGGGGACAACCACCAGATGAGGGACGTGAGTGTCTGTGGTGGGACTCGCACCTTCTGTGGAAAACATGCTACACTCCATTTCTGGTAAGGGAATAGAAACCACTGCAGTTGTCTCGTATGAAGCCTGGCCCAGGGCACGATGACAATACATGAGATCAGTTTCCCTAACAGCTGTGACAGTAGGAACAGGGTTACACATTTCTCCGTGTGCACCCTGGTGATCATCGTACGTATGCTGAGCTGACGCTCCTGAGACAGGAAAACTCGACACTGGTTGGTGTCTATTATTGCGCCTAAGTGGAGCAAACGGTTTGCTGGGATCAGATGGCTCTTTGGGAAGTTGATCATAAATCCATGATCCTGGAGTCTCTTGATCGTCAGTGCCACGTCTGATCAGGCGTTCAGTGCCGAGGACAACTGGATTAGGATATCGTCCAAGTAGCACTGAATGTGGACGTACCAACCTGAGCTGTGCGGCGAGAACCGCCAAGATTTTGGTGAAAACCCTTGGAGCTGATGATAGGCCAAATGGCAGAGCCCTGTACTGATAGTGATGGTTGGAATACCTGAATCTGAGAAAACGCCTGTGATTTGGATGTATGGGAACATGCAGGTAAGCTTCTGTCAGATCTATGGATGTAAGAAAGTCCTCTGGCCGAATACTGCCCAGAATAGAATGAAGAGTTTGCATCTTGAATTTTTGGTAAATTAGGTACCAATTTAGAACCTTGAGGTCTCGGATCACCCTCCATCCTCCCGAGGCCTTTGGTACCACGAATAGGATGGAGTAGAAACCTAGTCCCCATTGATCTGGGGGTACTTGCTCTATTGCCTCTATGCTTAACAGATGACGAATGGTCTCCTCCATGAGACCTTGTTTCATGGGATTTCGGGATAGGGGGCAGGAGATGAGGTGCTGAGGGGGGAGCATGAGGAACTCCAGAGACAGTCCATCTCTGATAGTGGTTAGAACCCAATTGTCCGTGGTGGTGCTTTCCCATTTGTGGAAGTATAGTGCCAGTCTTCCGCCAATGGGGGAAATATGCCTCAAGTCACTTTGACTTTCGGAAAGGACGACCTCCTCTGCCGCGAAAGGGCCGCTTAGCCTGGAATTGTGGCTTTGGCTTGTCTCTGTAGCTGGACCGGTCTGATGAGCGGTCTGGCCCTGCTTGAAAGGGCCGATACCTGCTCCAGGTAGTTCGGTCTGAGCCAGACTTAAACGACGGATGCCGGTTGTATGGAGAAAAAGTCTGCCCGTTTTTTTGACAATATGAGCTAGTACCTTCAACTTTTCTTTGTTTTCAGTCAGGTAAGGAGTGAGAGCCTCTCCAAAAAGGCGACCCTTTTGATATGGTGCCGCAGCTACTCTCCATTTGTGCCTGGTATCGGCCTTCCAATTTTTTAGCCAGAACAACCGGTGTGTGGCCACGTTGGAAGCTATGGCCCGAGCCGAATATTTGGCCGATTGCAGAGACACATCCGCCATATATTCCAGTGCGGCCCTTAGTTTAGTGATATCCTGGTGAACTCTTACTTCGTCTGGGGATATTCTGGCCTGTAATTCCCTGAGCCAGATTAATGCGATTCTGGCAAAGAAGGAGTTAGATGTTGAGGCCCTTATAGCCCAAGTCGATGCCTGATGGGTCCTTTTGAGGGAAATCTCAGACTTCTTGTTCTCAGCCTTAAGGGCCTCCGACATATCTCCTGGGATTTTGGTGTCTGACAGTATGGGGGCGAGAGCCTCGTCTACACCCAGAACTTTGAGGACATCGTTGAGGGAAGGGACCGTATCTAAGAGCTTATGATCTAATCCCCCTAGAGCAGAGAAACTTCCAGGAGATCCCCACTGATCCTGAATGGATTTGAGAAACATGGGTGGACAAGGTATCTGTAGATTCTTATTGACCAGTTCCAGAAACAATGGATCAGAACTCTGTCCAGAGTCCTGATCGGTCGTCTGTGGTTTCACCAGTTCAATTTTTCCGGTGACATAGGCCTTTTGTAAAAGAGAATAGAAGGAATTTGGATTAAACACCCCTACCATAGGAGTGGCCTCGGCCTGAATGTCTTCCCCATCTGACCACATGCCTTCTTCTGGAATCTGTGCGGAATAATCCGATATCTCACTCCCTTCAGATTGAGGTGGAGAACTGTGATCTGAGATCTCATACTCCCTGGGATGCATAATTTCCGTGGGCGTAGGGGGCTTTGACGGTCCTTGGACCAGAATGGCTCTCCCTGAAGCCACCCTCGCCCGAGCCATCGCCTGTGAAATCATGGCTTGGAGCTGGACAGTAAATGAAGAATGTTCGGGGGCCCGAAGACCCGCCGCCGTTGGCGTGAAAGATGATGATGGGATTGGGGGAGGGACGACTGTAGTAACCTCCCCCTCACAAGACACTGAGGAAGGTCCTGGCTCAGCAGCTGGAATTGAATCTTGGACCTGTAATCTCAATTCTCAGTCAAAGAGGGACAGATGATCCTGTTCATATCCCAGCAAAGAACCCTGGTCCAGGGTCTGCTCGGGAGACCAAGCCTGTGTAAAAGGGGAAGGTCGATGCTCCCCTGATGTGGATGCAAGAGGAGGGGAGGGGATAAGCTGCGTCTCTCCGGCCTGTCGCTGGGCTTTGGAGAATTGTCGCTCCAGCACCCTATGTCTGCTATCTGCTTGCTTGTCATCGGCCTTAGAGGTCCGTTTGACCTTGGCCTTGACTTTTGCAGATGTATCCTGACTGGATGGCTTGCGTTTTACATTTCATTTCCACTGGAGGTGGAAGCCTGTGAAACAGTGTTATCCGCCATATTGAAATAAACAATAGGAAAGAAACAACAGGTGTTCACCAGGAGATCCCTGGATCAGTCCTGTTCTGCAGGAGGAGAAAGGGCAGGTTTTCACCAAGAGATCCCTGGATCGGCCCTTGGTCTGCAGGAGAAAGGAAGGCCACGGCCCACCTGGGTGGTACAGGCCTGCACGAGGGTCTGTGAGGTCCAGCCCACCATTAAGCATGGAGTCACTACACAATATAAGCTACACTCTGCTCAGGGGCTGTCCTCCCCGTTCAATTTTTCAGGCTCACTGTAATAGAGAGACAATTTGGCTGAAAAAGTATCAAATGTCAATTAAAGATAAATCTATATATAAATATAGATATATATCTTGTTTATTTTAATTCTGTTTTATTTTAATTAATTTTCATTTTTTTTACCCTTGTGTCTCACTTAGTGACGGATAGGACAGTAAGTGCTGACCACTATGCAGACAGTGGAAAACAGGCACGGCAAGCAGCAGTCCAATCTGTTGGCACTGGATATTTGAAAGGTACTGGTAAGTCACACAGTCTGGAATATTACCAGATAAAATGGAATGAGAGACTCAAGGTATTTTCCCTATGTCCACTAGGTAACCTAAGATGGCGCCTATTAAGCAGCTGAAGCACGAGGTAATGAAGATCTAAAAGAGTGTAATTAGAACTCCTATTCCCCTCCCACGTAGGGAGAATCACCAAATAAGTAAGTTGCTTTGTGACAGAGAAGGCTGTAATTAGGTTAAAGCAGTCAATTTAATGTGTGCGATCGGGCGGAGCCCAAAATGGCGGCCGCAACGATCTAATGAGAGATAAAACAAGCTGAGAGAAAAGATCCTCTTCTGAAGTAATCTGGTAATAAGTTCTTTTAGTCAAACAGTTCACCTGTGGGTTTTTTGGGTAATTTACAGCTGACAATCAACACTAACAAGGAAGTACTTGAGTAATGTGAGGATCGAGCCTTCTAGAGGCTCAAAATGGCGCCTGCAGGTTGTTTGAATTGGTAATGAACCCAGGAAGGTGAATTCAGAGTTTTCAGCCAAAAACTAGTAGTTTAAAGCTTCGCATTCACAGCGAAGATCCTGAGAGGGGGTGGGGGGGGATTGTAATGAGGAGGCAGCTGTCTGTAATGAGCTGTCTGCCTCTGAAAAACTCAACGGAGAAGGGAGTTGATTAAAGAGAGAAGAAATGGTGCAGCACTGAGCCCAGAGCTGAACCAATCCCCCCCCCCAAAGAAGGAAAAAAAGGGTAGAGAATCCACAAATGGCAATAACTACCTTTCTGAATCTAAACTGGGAGCCAAATTCTCACATCTCTTCAGGGCTGAGACCAAATGAAACTGGGGCATGGTCAGACCCTGCAGAAGCGTGGCAACTTTGATTGTTTGGTCTGATTGGCTAGAAGACTAAATCAACCCATTTGTGGATTCTACATTCCTCTACATGCTGGAGAATTTTTATTTCTCGCTTCTTCCAGGATATAAAGCATTTTCTCCTAAAAGGTTCAAGGTTATCCAAGGAATTTCCACAGTTGAGGGTGAATATGAATAAGGCTACCGGCCTAGGCTTCAAAAATATAGAGGAACAGGGTTATGTACTTAAGATGGGATGCTATATCACTTTTTAAAATAAAATACTTAAGTAAACAACTCTAGAAGATAGCAGAGAGATGGAAAGACTTTCAGATTTTTGTATCTCTTCTCTCAATAGTCCCCAATAATTTGAGGCTCCCTAGATCTAGCTAACAAATGTATAATTAAACAAATCTGTCTGAACTTCTTAATATAAATCAGACAGTTCAATCATAGCATGCCATCACTAGTCAGTCAACAAAAAAATAAAAAAGCAATAAAAGAAACTTATGACCAGCTAAAATTGAAATTCGTACTAGCTGGATGCACATACCATGCAAATTCATGCTTTCTTTAACCATGCACTACTGAATATAAATCACTTGACATCAACCAAATAAATCATATTATGCTCAATTTTGTATGCTGCATGACCTAAGCAGATGGACAAAGTAGTTACAATAGTTAAAAGGAGAAATTGTGAAACACAGATAATCCTCAGCTTAGAACAGTTCATTTAGTGACCATTCGAAGTTACAACGGCACTGAAAAATGTGATTTATGGTCATTTTCCATACTTATAAATGTTGTAGCATCTCTCTATGGTCACATGATCAAAATTCACTTAACCATGTTACTAACTTAACAATTGCAGCGATTCACTTAACAACTGGGGCAAGAAAGGTGGAAAATGGGGCAAAACTCACTTAACAAATGTCTCACTGAGCAACAGAAATTTTGGGCTCAATTTATGGTTGTAAATCAGGGATTACCTGTATTATGAAGTGAAAATATACTTGTAATGCAAATATCTGTGATGCAGAAAAAGCTATATCGTTCAAAATCTTAATACTGGGCAAAGCTTCCAAAATTGTTGAAAGGAAATAAACCATAAAATAAGAGAGCAGGAGACGGAAAAAGTTAATGGAACCTTTCTATTTCTCTTATTCCATTGTCACAAACTTTCCTTGCTTTCATGGCTAAAGGCATACAAAGCCTCGGGGCCTTGAAAAATGAATCTATATACGGAATGATGCTTATGATAGATTAAAAACAAATTTTCAAAAGTATTATTTTGCAGAAAAGGAGGCACATGTTTTTTTAAGCATGGGTTTGATCAGTCAATCATGGACTATTTTTAAAAGCAGTGTCACTCAAAACATTTTATTCGTAGGCAGCATTTTTCCCATAAGCCTCCACTGCTGTCCAATTTTCACTGCTTCATCAGAGATCCGACAATGCATTATGCATTTCTGGCCTCTTCAGAACAACTACTTGGCAGCAGTGGTGCACTTTGTAAGATTATTTCCTAAAACTTTCAATAATATTAAAGTCCTTATTGGTTTTGAAGTCAACCCTGACAAACTATGTGAATGCAAGCTCAAACAAAAAGAGCATCATCCATTCAGATTAGTGTGTCGAGATTTTAATTGGACAATTACTGAGTCAGTTTTGTGGCATTACCGACCTAGGAAAATGTTTTGTTGTGTAACAGTTGTCACCACTCATTAAGAAAGCTCTGCAAATGAAAGATTGCAATTAATCTTCCTGCTGCCAATTCCTGATTTCTCAGTTATGGCTAAGCCACTTGTAGTGTTACATCTGAAGTTCCTGGACAGTTAATTGCAAGCCGAACTGTCCACAAGAATATATTCTGGTTATCAAATTATGAAGGCTCAGCACTAGTAAAATTACTCAAAGCAGGCCAGGGGAAAATCTATTAATCCTAGCAAAATTCAGCTTACTAATGAAAAAGGCAAGAAGGAAAGCAGGGGAGTCAATGTTTGTTAACTGATGCTGCTGAATTATGTGCATTAACAAAACGGACCCCTCTAAATGTAGACACCCCCAAGAAAAGCGGCATTATCTATTAAAGAGGAGGACAACAAAAGGGAACTTCTTCCCATTTAGTAGCTGTTAAACAATGCTGTCAAACCCCATACTCCTGCACTGCGGTTTCTACAAGCAACTTTATTGGTTCAGCCTCCCAGTCAAAAATGTGGAAGCAGATCAAAGCAACTCCTGTGGCACTTTTCTCTTACAGCACATGGGAAATAAGGAAGTCTCTAATTCCCAACAACAATTTCAGAATCAAAGCTAGTGCATATAGATGAGCTAACCAATGAGCTGTTAGCGGATGGAGAAAGTAGAAAGAATGAGAGAAATTCTCTCTCATTCAGCTTCCTAAGACAGCAGAGATGCAGGAATAATTTCAAATGCAGAAAGCTTCATGTGCCTTTTATATGTCAAGGGAAGTAGTCCAGTCACAGTTAGTAGTAGCCAGTGTTATTCAATTGTAGGGAAGGATGTATCTTTCAAATCTTATTGCTTTGCATTGTATCCTCCTTCAATATGCTCAATATAGCATTGTCTTGCTCGGGGGTTCCCAACCGGGGGTGGGTGTGAAACAATATTCCAGGGGGTGTGAAAACTTGGATTTTCAAAATTATAGTGTATATACATAATTCATGCCGCTATTTCGAACTTTTGTAAGGGGTGCGAGAATATATCAGAAGTGTTCTAGGGATGCGGGGTATAGAAAAGGTTGGGAGCCGCTGGTCTGGCTGGTGGTATTACTTTCCTAGACAATGGAAGCTTACCCCAACTGATTTTGTTGGAGCCACACCATGGTTGCATACCCTGATGATGTTCTGTGATCATACTTTTCTAATTCGTATGTTCCTTATGAGTTTGGATCTCTGCAATTTGTTGCTCCTTCATCTAACTCCACGCTCAGTTCAGGAAACAGAAGGTGAGACCCGCTATCTCTGTTCTTCTAAACATTTGGAACACTTGAGAATATAAACACAAGACAAGCCACAGGTACCATGTTCCCACTCAAGTGGGCTGGGACCACATCAAGGGTTGATAGAGAGGAGGAAGAGCAATGCTCTGCCTCACATCCAAACAAAATACAGGCTCCTGAAGGAATGAGGAATATAAAAGACTCATTCTACATTTCTTGCAGCTTCAAGTTTAGAGAAACTCTTAAAATTTATTGTATTCTTGGGGTAAGCATTACGAAGAACACTTTGGATTGCCGATTAAGGTAGTTTTTGCTTAAGACCAAAGTGTGTGCAATTCTTAGGGCACAATGCACAGTGGCTTGTTTTAATAAGATAGCAGGCACCACTCAAAGCTGTAACTGATCTCTTAATCCTATGAACAATCTGCAGTCTTATTTCTGTTTACCCATTAAATTTAAGGTAGCATTGTGAAGCATAGAAATGTTAACCTCTTTTAAGATTCCTGACCAATGACAGATCATCTGGTGCAAAAATCTTTCAACATAGGACAACTGGGAATAGAGGACTTCACTACCATTCTTGTGGTATAAATCGCAATTTGATTTCTGGAAGAAGATACCCATTGCAAATGGGTCATTTCTTTGACCAAACTCAGGCTAATAGGCTATCATATTAATTCCAACCTAGTGGGAATTCCATTCATCTGGGAACAGAAACTAAATTGGCTTAGTCTGAAAGGGAAAACTTCATCTCTTGCCATAGAGGCCCTTACTACTGTCCCAGGCAACATACCAGTAAACCAGCCTTGTTGAGTCTCACATCTTTTCCATGTGCTGAATAACCACTGACATAGAGAAGAAGGGGTCAAGTTATTTTTCAGTTCTCCTAAGGACAGAAAAAGCAGCAATGGGTGGAAGCTCATTAAAGAGAAATCTAATCTGGAACTAAAGAGAAATTTCCTGACAGTAAAAACAATTAATCAATGGAATATCTTGCCTCCAGGAGTTGTGGGTGCTCCACACCTGAGTCTTCAAGAAAAGATTGGACAGCCTTTTGTCCAGGATGTAATAAGGTCTTCTGTCTTGGGCAGGGGGTTGGTCTAGAAGTCTTCTAAGTTCTCTAAGATTCTATGATTCTTCTGATAAGACAATGGATACAGTATGTGGACTATTCTGGGATTTGTTAAGAGATTCTAAAAGCTTTGGGGGAGCAAAACTGGCATAGACTCAGCATCTAGATTCAACCACCTGAGGATTAAACAGAAGCCAAAATGTTTACTGTCTTCTCACCTAGGATAATTTATCATCTCAATCTGATTGTCTGTTATGGCTTTGAGAGGACACTTATCCCTATAAATATTCTGTAAAAGAACAAGATAAGTACTGCACTGTACCTAAAATTATAAAATGATTGACCAGCTCTGGATTCTAGTAATAATTCTGGATATGATAGTTAAACTGCTGCAGATGTCAAACAACAAGTGTGTCTTAAATATGGTCTATATTTCATTTTTCTGCAGGTGACATAATTGTCAGGTGCAGTTATCATCATTCAAGACACGTGCATGGAACAGTAACAAGGTAAATCATCATATCATCGGAAAGTGCATTACCATCATTGCTGACTGTACAAATTGACTCTCCTCAACTGAAATGTATTGGCTGCTGTCCACTGAACCTTTCTCATGATTTATTTTTCCATTTTGGAAACAGCTAGGGGGGCCTTTCCCACTAGCAACAACAACAATAAAAATATCCTTCACACAAAATAATGCTCAGTGAGGTCCATCCTTACAACCAATTTTGTTTTCCATTTCAAGTTTAATGTCATTTACAAAAGAGAATTTATTCTATATCAATCCCTGAAATCCTTTACAGGTAGCCCTTGTTTAGCGACCACACTGGGGACCAACAACTCAGTCATTAAACAAAGCGGTCTCTAAGTGAATCCACAAATGTGCTTACAGATAGTCCTCAACTTACAATCACAATGGAGCCCAAAATTTCAGTTGCTCAGTGAGCCATTTATTAAGTGAATTTTACCCCATTTTACGACATTTCTTGCCACGGTTGTTAAGTGAATCATTGCAGATATTAAGTAACAAGTTTGTTAAGTCAGTAAATGAACTGTTGTAAATTGAGGACTACTTGTATTATTTTCATTCAGGTTTCCTGTGTTTTCCAGACCTGTGAAGGTCGTAAATGCAAGGATTAATTGTAAATTTACATGTTCATCACTTTTGTAACTGCAGTCACTATAGGAAAATTACCCTCATGTCTGTCTGGCAAAACTGAATTAAGATACCACTACCAGTGCAACTAACTTGTATCTTAAAAAAGGAGGTGAATTCATGATCATTATTTATTAGAAAGATTCCGCCCAAAAATTCTACTATAGTATTTAAAAAGCTACTAATACATGGAACCGTTTAGCTCAAATACAATTAGATTGTAAAGAAGTAAAGCTGTAACAATAAGAGGAAAGAGTAAAATACAGGTAGTCCTTGACTTACAACAGTTCATTTAGTGCCTGTTTGAAGTTACAACGGCACTAAAAAAAGTGACTTATGACCGTTTTTCACACTTATGATCATTGCAGCACCTTGGTCACGTGATTTACACTTGGATGCTTGGCAACTGGTTCACATTTATGACGGTTGCAGTGTCCTGGGGTCATGTGACCCCCTTTTGCAACCTTCTGACAAGCAAAGTCAATAGGGAAGCCAGATTCACTTAACAACCATTCTACTAATTTAACAACTGTAGTGATTCACTTAACAAATGTGGCAAGAAAAGTTGTAAAATGGGGCAAAATTCACTTAACAAATGTCTCACTTAGCAACAAAGAATTGGGGCTCAATTGTGATCGTAAGTCAACGGCTACTTATATCTAAAGCAACATTTGAACGAATAGATCTCTGCTTGAACATTTTGAGGTTTATACACCTCTAAAAACAACAATGCCTTTGTTACACATTCTTTATTCTACTCTTATACACACAACTCAGCAATTTTATAATTTCATGAAAGCAGACAGATCCAGTACATCTAAAATGCAACTACTGATTGGGAAAGTAATTAATATACCAAGTCCATTATGCCATTTTCTGCCTAAGCCAGACAAATAATAAAATCAAGTCCTGACAGTCCATCTACTTATTCAGAAAATGATGATTTACACCTCCTGTAGTCATCTGAGTATTAGACAGAAAATTATAAGCAGAATCAATGCAGTAGTAACCATGCTTAATTTCCCACAATGCCTCTGAGACATAAAAGGACCTTCTAAAAAACATTCTGGGAGAAAATAAGATAAGGGTAGTCACAACAGCTTTTCCCAGTATTTTTATGTGTGTATTAATACATAAAATTATTGATATTGATATAAGTTTTCACATCTACCCAAATATATACAAATATGCACCCCTGACTTTCCAGTGACATCCTCAGACAGTATTTCTCAACCGTGACAAATTCAAGATGTGTGTACCAACTCCCAGAATTCCCCAGTTAGCATGCTGGAGATTCTAGAAGTCTACACATCTTAAATCAGGATTGAAAAACACTGTCCTAGACCCTGTGATTAGCAATGTGCCTACTATTTGTATTTTATCTTTTAGTTTTTAATATAACTACACTTCTTTGCTAACTTTAGAACTCAGATTTATTTTACAACTGAAGACTTTGATTATTTGTGATCATTATTTGTATGATTGTGTTTATTGTCAATTTGCACTACATAGTTTGTTAATATTTGTGTGTCACCAAGAAACAAAACAGATCTTGGTAATTTTGTTTGTATAGCTATTTTTACCGCCTCTGGGCACCAATAAAACTTATGACCCAACCTGCTATTTATGTAGATAGAAAGGCATGCAAGCATCCAGAAGTGTCATCTTGGCTTGACCAACATTGTTGAGAGGCATATTTTGCAATATTCTAGCCCTTAAAATGCTTCTGTTCTGGTGATCAAGTGAAGCTGACCACTACACAGTAGCATTTCATAATTTGTGGTGCAGTGAAATTCTTAAGACAAAAAAAACAGGGCTGAACAATCCTCCTGCAACACTTTAAAAACCAATCTTCTTTCCTGGGACCAAAAAACAATATGGAGGGCAGCAACATGATCCCAGCAAAAGATAAAGCTACTTTAAAGGGTTGTAAATTTATTATTTACATGCCTGCATTTATTTATTTAAAGAATTGATATGGCCGCCTATCTCATTTCATGATCCTAGGCAGCTCACAACACCAAATAAAAAAGAAGAATAAAAATAAAACCAACTTGTCATGCCCGTCCTGGGGTAGCCACTCCCCATTCTTGACGAAGGTGAAGCAGCTGACTACAATTTGACGTGATGGCTCCCGGTTCCCTAATATGATTTTAATGATTTAAGGGTGGGGGTGGATTCTACGTCTCCGTGCTGAGAAAAGGCGTTCAGGTAAGACAACGCCCCTTCTCCAGCACTGGAGACATAGAATCCACCAATGGGACATACCAAAGCCTCACTGTCCCAATGGGTGGGAAACAGAAGAGGTCGAAACTGTGTTTGTAGAGATTACCTGTTGCAGGACCCTCCTTCCGAAGGAGGCGTCCGCAGAGGCAAAATGGTCTATCTTATAATATCGGATGAAGGGGAAGGACAATGATCATGTCGCTGCCCTGCAAACCTCCTCGATAGAGGCCTGTATGGCCCACGCTGTAGAGGTCGCAGCGCTGCGAATGGAATGCACTGTGATTTGTCTTGGTGTTGGTAGGGAAAGCAATTGATACGCTTCCGCAATGCAAAGTTTGATCCACCTGCCTATGGTCGAGGCGGACACTTTCTGCCCACTAGAGGTGTGTTGGAACGAAACGAAGAGAGCTTCTGATTTGCATAAGGGTGCCTTTCGCCTGATATAATGTCGTGTGCCACTGTTGTTCCAAGGCATGAGACGGGTTGGCACAGAAATCCGGCAAGACGATTTCTGGGGCCCTATGGAACAGGGTATTAGCCTTGGGGACAAAGGTTGGGTCCAATCGGAGAACCACCCGGTCCCGATGGAAGGTACAGAGGTCCTCCCTGACCGATAAAGCCGTGAGCTCGGAAATGCGCCTGTCCGAGGTTATGGCGACCAGGAAGGATACTTTGAGAGATAGGGCCCTCAGGGTGCAAGACTTGATGGATTCAAATGGAGCCTTAGTAAGGGCCTGAAGGACCCGTGGTAATTCTCATGAGGGGTACCTGTGAATCACAGGCGGTTTTGCATTGGAGGCGCCCTTAAGGAAGGCGCGAACCCTGGGGTGCTGTGCCAAGGGAACTGAATTGGCGCTGGTGAGTAGAGTGGATAATGCCGCGACCTGTCTGCGAATGCTGTTCGGTGCTAGACCCCTGTCCAGGCCGTCGAGCAAGTACTCTAGTATGTTTGGAACTGTTAGGCCCAAGACCTTGAGTGTTCGCTTCTCACACCAGTTGCAAAAATTTCTCCATGTGGAGTCATAGATGCAATTTGTTGCCAGTCGGCGGGATGCTTGGATCATGGAGATTACTCTTGGCGGGTACGATTCACCGCTCAGGACTTGGCGCTCAAGTGCCAGACGGCTAATTGAAGCCATTGGGGTTCTGGGTGCTGTAGCTCCCCCTGGTTGAATGACACTTAGTCCGGGGGTATCTTCCATGGGGGAGACCTGGAGAGATTCACCAGGTCCGCGAACCACAGTCTTTGTAGCCAGCTACGAGTATGATCTCCGCCCGCTCCTGTAATGTCTTGTGGATGATTGCTGGCATCAGCAGAAGGGGAGGAAATGCTTAAAGAAGTCCCCTTGGCCATGGGCACCGTAGGGCATCCGTTTCCTCCACCCCCGATGATGGGAACCTTGAGAAGAACCTCAGGAGTTGGGCATTCATCAGGGATGCAAACAAGTCTACAACTGGTCGCCCGAACCTCTGTTATTTCTGCGAATAGGTCTGGGTGCAGACTCCATTCGGCGTGATCCACGGTTGACCTGCTTAGGAAGTCCACTTGTCTGTTTGCCTCCCCTGAGATGTGTTCGGCCCTGATGGAGGCGAGGTTTGCCTCCGCCCAGCCTCCCAGTGCTTGGGCCTCTATCATGAGAGACCTGGATTGGGTGCCTCCCTGCCGGTTCACGTGTGCCTTTGCGGACACATTGTCTGTGAGTACTAGTATTGCCCCACTACTATGTTGTGTAGATGTCGGAGGGCTAAGTGTATGGCCCTTAGCTCCAGCCAGTTGATGTTGTGTTCCAGATCCCTCCGAGACCATTGACCCTGTACCCACATGGACTGAAGGAATGGAAGGAGGAACCATTGAAGGTTCCTGAATTGTAGCCTTGCCCAGGGCACTATTGCTATGCATGATACCATTTCCCCCAGCAGCTGGGAAAGCACGACCAGGGGAACTGTTTGTTCCCTGTGACCCATACAGCTAGGGATCATATGCTGTTGCGACGCTCCTGTAACAGGTAGACCTGCCCCCTGAGTGTGTCTATGATCGTGCCTAGGTGTAGGAGGTGGGTGGATGGGTTGGTCTGACTCTTTTGGAAGTTGACCAAAAACCCATGCTCCTGGAGGACCCTGATTGTCAATTCTAGGTCTGATTGCACGACCTGCGGGGAAGGTGATTGGATGAGGATGTCGTCCAAGTAGCACTGGATATGCACCCTATCATTTGTAGGTGCGTGGCCAGAACTGCCAGGATCTTGGGGGGGCTGACGAGAGACCGAACGGCAGTGCCCTGTACTGGAAGTGGTGCCCTGCGTAGCAGAACCTGAAGAACCGTCAATGATTGGGGGCAATGGGGATGTGAAGGTATGCTTCCGTGAGGTCTATGGATGACAAGAAGTCCCCATGCCTTATGCTGCCCAAGATGGAGTGGAGAGTTTGCATTTTGAACTTTCGATGGGCGATATGATGGTTCAGGCCCTTGAGGTCTAGGATCGCCCTCCATCCCTCCGAGGATTTGGGAACCACGAAGAGGATGGAGCAGAATCCCCATTCGCAGTTCCCCACTGGAACCTGGTCTATGGCTTTTATTTCTAGGAGGGGTCGAATAGCTTCTCGCATGAGTTTGCTTTTGGTGGGGTTCCTTGACTGGGGGCAAGGGACAAAGCATTCTGGGGGGTTGGATACGAACTCCAGGGACAAACCAAAGCGTATGGTTTGCCAGACCCAGACACTCGTGGTGGTGGCTTCCCACTGGCGGGTAAATATTGCCACTCTGCCACCTATGGGGTGGGTTGATTGAGAGTCATTTGAACCTTCTGTAGGGGCGCCCTCCTCCCCGAAAGGGCCATTTGCTCTGGGTTTGGTGTTTGGATCTGGGTCCAGGTCTATCCGGTTGGCAGTATTGCCTGGGAGTGAAAGGAGGGCTCAGAGAAGCTCGAGCCCGTTCCTGCCCGAAAGGACTGCCTTCGGGCGTATGGGGTTGAACGCCTGTTGGCTCGTCTGCTGGAGTGAGCCAGCACCTTCCGCTTGTCCTTATTCTCAGTTAGATAAGGGTTCAGCACCTCTCTAAATAGTTGCCTACCCTGATAGGAAGCCGTGGCTAGGCGCCAAGTGGCCTTTGGGTCAGTTTGCCAGTGTCTGAGCCATAGCATCCTGCGTGCTGAGATGTTGGTTGCTATCGCTCTGGATGAGAACCTGGCCGCATGCAATGTGGCATCAGACACGTACTCTGATGCTGCAGCAAGCTTGCTCAGGTCCTGTTGTGTCTGTACCTCCTCTTGGGAAGTCTGGCCTGAAGTTGACGGATCCAGAGTAGGGAGGTTCTGGCAAAAAAGGATGCACAGGTGGCGGCTCTTACCGCCCATGCCATCGCCTGGTTTGTCCTGCAGAATGTGAGCTCCCATCTCTTGTTGTCGGACTTCAATACCTCTGCCATGTCTCCCAACACTGCAGACAGGGAGAAGAGGAAGCCAAAGGGCTCATCTACCTTTGGTACCTCGAGGTCCTCTGACTGTTCTGGTGTTGTGCTGAACAACTTCTTGTATGTTCCCCCCAGTGTGGGGAAGGTGCCCGGTGAGGTCCATTGTTTCTTAATGGTACTCCGGAAGAGTGTCGGGTAGGGGACATGGTGCTGAGCTACCACGGGTTCTAAAAACAGTGGGTCTGAACAGGGCGGTGGCTCTGGTTGAGGGATATGGTCCAGGCCAATGTTGGCCATTGCGCTGGCTCTGTGGAGCAGAGGCAGGAAAAAGGCAGGGTTGAATACCCCTCTGAATGGAGGAGGGTCTGGAGGAGGGTCCTCCTCCTCCCACCATGACATGTATTGGTCATCCTCCGAGGGGGAGGATTCCCTGCTGTGGAAAGACCGTGGTGGAGAGGAGGAGTCCTGATATGCGGCTTCCTCTGGTTGGGACTTGGATGGGGGCATGGCCATCATGGATTCGGTTCTCAGTCCGTGGGTAGCCCTATCAGCCATCATCCTGCAGAACATCTGCTCAATTAGGGTTTGCAGACAATCCTCAGATGGGTTGGTCTCGGACTCCGCCCCCCTGAGTCCTGCCACTGTGGGTGTGAAGGTGGCCTCAGGTATGGATAGTATGGGCCGTGGTGTCGGTGGACCCACCTCAGAGGCCTGGATTATCAACACATAATCTGGAACACATTTACTTACTTCCATTTTCTATCTAGAACATGCCATTAAATCCATTGTCAAAGTCTATAGCCAGGTTCTCTGACGTAACCCCGCTGCACTAAGTCAAGGCTTAACTGCAGCTTATTGAATAACGCTTAGCTGACTGAAGTCACTCAAAACACTGGGCAAGCGAAAACAAAGCACATTATGGCTTAACAAAATGTATGCATGACATCAGTGAGAATATTTGCATGGCATGCTCAGCCACATCTGGTGTTAACTCTTTAAGTAAGATATTTATTTATTCATAATATTTATCTGGCTGTCCAACTTAAACAGTTTGACTATGGGCAATGTACAAGAAAAAAACATCCACAACAAGTACAACATAAAGAGAACAAAATGCAACTAAAGAGAATAAAACCCAACTAAAACAGTAAATTTGTAACCAGATTAAAATATATTGTGTAACTCATCCAGGTGGGTCTTCACTCAACCTGTTCCAAAGGCCTGGGGAGAGAAGCATAACTATCTGTGCCATTATGTTCTGGACCAACCAAAGCTTCTGGATGGTCTTCAAGGGCAGCTCCATATAGAGTCCATCCCAATACAGGTAATCCTTGGTTAACTATGGTAATTGGGACCAGAATTACCCAAGGGACTCGTTTCTACCTGCCAATTCAGTTTTGTAGGTTAGGCATCCTATGGATTTCATCACATAAGGAATGTCAGCTAGCAGGGACTAGAACAGTGGTTCTCAACCTGTGGGTTGGGACCCCATTTGGGGTCGAACGACCATTTCACGGGGGTCGCCAAACAAGGCTGTCCACCATTTTTTCCCCTTTTCTTTGGCCATGCCCCTGGCACCCGGTGATGTATAAGTGGTTGGGGGTCACTGCAACATGGGGAACTGTATTATGGGGTCGCGGCATTAGAAAGGTTGAGAACCACTGGACTAGAAGATGTGCCTTCTCTACTGTAGCCCCTGTGCAATGGAACATTCTCCCGAGAGTAGCATAACTCAACTTTGTTGGCCTTTCATAAGGCCTTGGAAACCTTGATTTGTGCCCAAGCCTGGGGCTGAATGTGGGAAGGGCCCCTTTTCCTGGCTATATAAATATTTTTTTCACAGCGGTCATATACAGTATATTAAAGTATGTACTATACTATAACTGCATTTGTTTTATGATTGCTTCCCTCCCAGAGTCACTTTTTTGAGATGGGTGTCTATTTGTTATTGATGTTGTTGTTCAGTCGCTAAGCCGTGACCAATTCTATGCAACCTCACGGACCACAGCATGTCAGGCCCTCCTGTCCTCCACTGTTTCTCTGAGTCTGCTCAAACTTGTGCCCAGTGTATTGATGACACTATCTAACCATGGTGCCTATAGAAACTGAGTTAATAAATAATTTTCCATCACAAGTGATGTGGTCATACAGTGCAACATCATGTCATTACATTGTTTAGTGATGGCAATCCTGATTGTCCCAGTTGCCACTGTTGACCAAATCCCACCCGGTCATTAGATGAAGAGTCCTCCCAATTCAAGCTATCCCTGGCTTGGATGAAGTCTCTCCAGTCTCTCCAGTTTCAGGACCTATGGAGCCAAACTTCATGGGCACATGATCCTCTTTGTTTGAACAGTCAGGGGCAGAAATATATAATTGAGTATCATCACCATATTAATGATACCATACCCTGTGCCAAAACATCACCTTTTCCACAAGTTTCATGTATACACTGAAAAGGTGAGGGGAGAGCTCTGAGATACTCTGCAAAGCAGGGCAGTAGAACTATTTCCAGTGGGGCCAGCTTCAGACAACAGAGCTAACCAGTTTGTCACAAAATATAACCAAGTAATTGTTATATAAATAATATCCAAAATATATGTTGACCCATCTTCTCAAAAGACACAGGCTTCCTTCTCTCACATCATAAATACAGGAGAAAAACAAAAAAAAAGTTAACAACATTGAAGTGTCTATATTTAGAGTTCATATTTGAAAGCAAACTCCTAGTCAGAACATCTTAAACTAATGCTACCATAAAACTTACTAACTGGAGCCGAACCTGTTTCTGATATTCTCTTCCAGTCCTGACTGCTGCTAAAGAGATCTGACAAATTGTTCTGAGGCTAACTTTGTAAGCCATTCTAAGGTTTTAAAAAAACTAGAATATGTTGCCATATAAATATTAATGCATAAAATATGGAATTTATGCTCTTGAATATTTTTTTAAAAAACAAGTTTTATTATTTTTTTCTTTTTACAAACAAGTGTTTAAAGATCAATGTGGTGGCAGGGTAATCAATTATCCAAAAGCAAAATCATACTTATATAGTTCAAATTAAATCATAAAAAAGAAGAACCCCTCTCTATTCCCTCAGATAATATATTATATTCAGATTAATGTATTTCAATACAACTAAGTCAATCAAAACAATCCTCAATAACATTTTATCTAGATACAGTGGGGCAAAAAAGTATTTAGTCAGCCACCAATTGTGCAAGTTCTCCCACTTAAAAAGATGAGAGAGGCCTGTAATTGTCATCATATGTAGACCTCAACTATGAGAGACAAAATGAGAAAACAAATCCAGACAATTACATTGTCTGATTTGGAAAGAATTTATTTGCAAATTATGGTGGAAAATAAGTATTTGGTCACCTACAAACAAGCAAGATTTCTGGCTCTCACAGACCTGTAACTTCTTCTTTAAGAGGCTCCTCTGTCCTCCACTCATTGCCTGTATTAATGGCACCTGTTTGAACTTGTTATCAGTATAAAAGACACCTGTCCACAACCTTAAATAGTCACACTCCAAACTCCACTATGGTGAAGACCAAAGAGCTGTTGAAGGACACCAGAAACAAAATTGTAGACCTGCACCAGGCTGGGAAGACTGAATCTGTAATAGGCAAGCAGCTTGGTGTGAAGAAATCAACTGTGGAAGCAATAATTAGAAAATGGAAGACATACAAGACCACTGAGTATCTGGGGCTCCACGCAAGATCTCACCCCGTGGGGTCAACATGATCACAAGAACAGTGAGCAAAAATCCCAGAACCACATGGGGGGACCTAGTGAATGACCTGCAGAGAGCTGGGACCAACGTAACAAAGGCAACCATCAGTAACACACTACGCCGTCAGGGACTCAGATCCTGCAGTGCCAGACGTGTCCCCCTGCTTAAGCCAGTACATGTCCGGGCCCGTCTGAAGTTTGCTAGAGAGCATTTGGATGATCCAGAAGAGGATTGGGAGAATGTCATATGGTCAGATGAAATCAAAGTAGAACTGTTTGGTAGAAACACAACTCGTCGTGTTTGGAGGAGAGAGAATGCTGAGTTGCATCCAAAGAACACCATACCTACTGTGAAGCATGGGGGTGGCAACATCATGCTTTGGGGCTGTTTCTCTGCAAAGGGACCAGGACAACTGATCCGTGTACAGGAAAGAATAAATGGGGCCATGTATCGTGAGATTTTGAGTGCAAACCTCCTTCCATCAGCAAGGGCATTGAAGATGAAATGTGGCTGGGTCTTTCAGCATGACAATGATCCCAAACACACTGCCCGGGCAATGAAGGAGTGGCTTCGTAAGAAGCATTTCAAGGTCCTGGAGTGGCCTAGCCAGTCTCCAGATCTCAACCCCATAGAAAACCTTTGGAGGGAGTTGAAAGTCCATGTTGCCCAGCGACAGCCCCAAAACATCACTGCTCTAGAGGAGATCTGCATGGAGGAATGGGCCAACATACCAGCAACAGTGTGTGCCAACCTTGTGAAGACTTACAGAAAACGTTTGACCTCTGTCATTGCCAACAAAGTATTGAGATGAATACTTTTGATATTGACCACATACTTATTTTCCACCATAATTTGCAAATAAGTTCTTTCCAAATCAGACAATGTGACTGTCTGGATTTGTTTTCTCATTTTGTCTCTCATAGTTGAGGTCTATCTATGATGACAATTACAGGCCTCTCTCATTTTTTTAAGTGGGAGAACTTGTACAACTGGTGGCTGACTAAATACTTTTTTGCCCCACTGTATATCCAAATCCTGTATTAAGCTTTACTATTTCAATTATAATATTCCAATTTGCTACTATAAATACATAACTAACACTTCAGGTATCTCTCCATTCCCTTTTTCCTTAATATCCTCTATAATCATTTATTAACATCATTTTCTTTTTTCTTATTCTTCTTCCATTACAAAATAACTATCATTCCTAATAACAAAAATATTAATTCAGAAAAAAAGAAAGAAAAAAAATAGAAGAAAAAGCAGAAAAAGAAATATCTTGCTACTCTATTATACCTTATGATCTATCAATCCCTCAATATCTGTATCAAAGTCCTTTAATATCTGTATCCAAGTCCTTTAACCCCCTCCCAAAATTACTATATCCACAACAAACAGGTTAATACACCAACAAACATCTTCTTATTAAATTCAAATCTTTAGTTGATTTTTATTCAATCTAACATCTTATTTAACTGTCTTGAACCATAAATCAGTCCGTATGCTCTTGAATATTTACCATACAGTTTTAGAGCTCACAGTAGTACATTATTAAAATGTTGTCTTTCTCTACTGTAATGGGGGTTTAGCCATTGTGGAGTTAATTGTATCACCATTCAGCTATAAGGTCATAGCACAAATTCACTTAAGTCAAAATTAAATAAACTGTGTAATAGCATTCTATGTTTTGCAGGCAGATTTGTTCAATGAATTGTATTTTAAACATACTATGCTCTAATGTTGGTGTGTTGATCACATTAGGTCATCTTGTCAGAATCTATATTAGTTTTACTGATGTGATGTGTGATTCAGCTGGAAATTCTCAGTAACAACCATACAATATCCTTTCATTCCTCTTTGTCATATTACTGAAATTCTAAATGGACCGAGATTTTGGAAAGAAAAGATCATTAATCAAAAGTTCTGAGAATGTTGCAGTAATTAAAAACTACTATTTGGGAAAAAAGAAGGGAACCAGATTCACTTAATGACCATGGCAAAAATGAGTTGTAAATTAGGCCATGACTCACTTAACAACCACATGGCTTAAAGACAGAATTTCCAGTCCCAATTGTGATTGCAAGTCAAAGACTACCTGACATGGAGTTGATTATTATGAAATAAATAAAATGAGACTAAGCTCATTATTTCATAATAATCAGCTCCACCTCAGGTAGTCCTTGACTCTAATTTTAAGCATTTTTCTAAATTTAAGCATCACACAGAAACAGCTAATTGGCTTGTGCACAATATCTGTAGAGATTGCTGAAAATCCCCTTAGGGTTTCTAGGCAAAGACAGGCCATTACAGAGCAAGAAAATGTTGTCTTCTGGGTAAAGATATATCTGAAGTTTGACAAGTGCAAATGTTATGAAACCATTTAACTTTCAAATCTTTAGTACAACTGACAAAGAGTTGCAATGGGTTTCTTAAAGGTATTCTGCTGAGATATGCCACACATTTTGTATCATCTCCAGTTAAGATCATATCAATGGATCCAGGCAGATAACAGATGGGTTACAAAGATGACAGTCTTTCTTCTGAAATAGGTATAGTAGTTAGATTATGAACAAATATTTAACTTTTATTTTTTATTGGATGCCTTCAAGTCAGTGCTGACTCCTACAACTGCAGTTTTCTTGGCAAGTTTTATTTAAGCTTACACACTATCAAGCATTTCCCTAACATTCAGGACACACGTTGCTTACAAATACACCAATGTTTACCCAACATTATCTGTTTACTTCCCGTGCTAATTCTACATTCATATTGGACTATGCTTCACAAACATTCTGTCTAAGAGAATAAACATCACACATCGGAGTTCTGGGAATGGAGGCAAAAGAGGAACTTGTGCTGGATGTAATGGGAAGACAAATGGGGGGAGGAACTTATAGGTGAACGAGGCAGAAGAGTTACAAAAGAAGGAACTGGGCTTAAAAAACAACAACATGTAAGCAGATAGCAGGAATAGGACAGCTGTACAGGAAAAATCCGGCTTTGTACCGTATGGCAGAACACACAAAAAAAAGACTATTAGCGCTTGGCGCGTCCTAGCGTGGGGGCAGCAAAAGGGAGATTTTTGAGAAAGGCAGCTTTCCAAGCTCTGGAACTAGGCAAGAAGAGACCCTCGCCCCGCTGGTCCTCCTCCTCCTGCCACGGGCTTTGCAGAGTTGACTTCCAACCCGGCTGGAGACTCGGCCCCGTTCCCGTTTGCCTCTATCCTCACATTCCCGTCATTGGGAATTCTCCTCCCTCCAGTCTTACCTGTCGGGCCTCCCACGGGGGGGTATGCACCTCTCGCCCCAGGGCTCCGGAAAGAGCGAGACCAACACCGGGCCGCGGGGGCAGACAGCCAGGAAATGTTCCGCCCAACCGGGCAAGGCGAAATGCAGAGCACAGCCCTTGACTCCGCCCTCTCTGGGCCCGGCCCGCCTCCACCACCTCCTCCTGTCATCCAACGCAGCGTGCTACGTCACGGGAGCGCTTTCCCCTCTCCTGAAGGGTTTACCTTTTGCTTAAGAGTTTGGGAAGGGGGGGGCGTGACCTCTAGGGCTATGTTAACTTTCATGAAGGTCCGCCTTGAGACCTTCATGAAAGGTATTAAGAATTGCGGTAAGAAATAGACTCGGGCTCTAAACCGGTAAAAATCCTAGGGATTTAATTCTGGACGTTACAAAGCTCTAGAGCCCAGTTTGGAGAGAAGAAATAGCAAGCAAGCAAGCCTGAGAAGTCTCCGGATTTTTTCAATAAACTTCACCGGCAGAGCTTGTCTGAATGCATAGTCCTGCACAAAATGTAAAATTCTATGCAGCAAACCTCGATGACGTCATCACGCGAATGCTACTGTTACATACTTGTGTACCTCCTCGCCTTGATACTCGATGCATATCGGGGCATCTGTGCTATGATTGTTGAGTCCTCAGCTAATGGCAATAAGTCACGGAGCATCCCGTAGTTTCAGGAGCCTCTTTATTGTTGTTCTGTAGCCCCGTTACAACTCTGAGGCACACAAGCCTCTCAGCCTCTCTTAATAACAATCCCCGGGCCAAAAGGCAACATTTTGGCGCACAGTGTGCCTCGCACATGTGGCGCCAGCCAGTTTGGTCCTGGGCAGCTTGCAACTGCCCGGGACCGTTGCAACGTCCTGAGCCTGCCTTTGCAGGCTCAGGACACAACACCCCTTTCTCCCCCCCCCCGCTAAGACTACAACTAGATGAATAGTTACACGGACCTCAGCACGAGTGTGGTGTGCCAACCCCTGCTCCAATGATACTGGGCTATTGTTCTGGAGATTAATCCCCAGTGCCCATATTTCCAATTTCCCACAGAGGCACCCTCTCACTGTTTCTGCTTTTCCAGCAGAGTTACAACATCTTCAAGGTACTTAGGAGATCTCTTAACTCTCTGTGATCTCCTTAGGCCCTGATAATCTCCAATTACATTTTGCCCAGGGGATGATATGGGTTGGCCCCCTTTTTCGGACCCTGTTGGTCCCCATGGACCGTGCCCCGTTGCCTGGTCTGCTTGCTTGCCCATCGGGCTCGTCAGACCAGGACTTTGTTCTCTCCATAACCTGGTTGACCTGCCTAGTTGCAGGCTCTCTGGCCCCTCTAGAAGACTGCCACTGTTGGGCAACTCTGTAGAGCCTCCCAGGCCCATACTGGACCTATCATGAGGCTGCCTTCCTCCACTCCCCAGTTCCACAGTAGGACTGTCTGGGTTTTCAGTACTATCCCAAAACTCAGTTGCCCCCTCAACTATGCCGGAGATGTCAGAATTGGGATTTGCCCCTCCGACCACCTCCCTGTGTGAATGCCTCCTTCTGCAAACAGTAGCAGTGCTGGGCCAGCTAGACTGATTGTGTGCCAGCTCTCTTGCAATGTTGGAGTTATTAGGATGCTCCCAGTTATTCTCCCTGACTGGAGTGCTGAATGGTATTAGTGGATGATGAGTATGCCCCCTGGGTGACTCCCTGGCTGGAGTAGGCACTGGTGCCTGTGTGCTAGCTAGTTCCCACGAATTCCTGTTTGGAACACTCGCGGAATCTTGGGATAGGCCATCTGTGGCCTCTCTGTTGGTGCCTGGCTGCTGCCAACAGTCATCCCTTTGCCCATAGAGGTCCCCCTCTCCCCCTGGAAAAGAGCCAGTAAGTCCAGTCTTGTACGCAGCTGGTCGATATGCCGCCGCAGGATACGACCGTCATCCAACAAGACCTCGTATGACAAAGGACCTGTAACCTTGCATACTACAGCAGGAACCCACAAGTCACCTGGCCCGTAGTTACGGATCCATACCGGGGCACCCACTTGCAATTGCCTCGGAGCCCTGGGTTTTGTAACCTTAGGAGGCAGTCTGTCCGGGTGCAACCGGTCAAGTTTAGTAATCAGTTTGCAGCCCCAGCGAAGTTCAGCTGGGCTTTTCCCCGTAGAAGTTGAAGGTGTGGTGCGGTACGCAAGAAGAAAATCAGCCAACCTGTGGTGCCAGTCCCCATAGGTCAGTTTCTTTAAAGTATCCTTGGTGATGTGGACCATCCGTTCAGCCATACCGTTGGTGGAAGGGTGGAAAGGTGCAGAGGTGGCATGACGAATCATGTTGGCCTGTAAGAAAGCTTGGAATTCGGAAGAGGTGAATTGAGGGCAGTTGTCAGACACCAACACATCCGGAAGCCCATGTGCAGCAAAAATCCCCCTCAGTACTTGAATGGTCTTGGCAGCGGTGGTTGAAGAGACAGGTACAACCTCAATTCATTTTGAATAACTATCAACCAGGACCAAGAAGAATTGACCCTGAAAGGGCCCAGCGTAATCGATGTGCACCCTAGACCAAGGTGACTGTGTTTCCTCCCATCTATGCACAGGAGCCTGGGGCATTTCTGGGCATGAGCGCTGACAAAGGTGGCAAGCGTGCACCTTAGCCTCAATTTCCTTGTCTAACCCAGGCCACCACAAATGGCTGCGCGCAAGCGCCTTCATTCTTACAATGCCAGGATGACCCTCGTGAAGGGAACCTAAGACTCTAGACCTCATTGAGATAGGAATAACAACTCTGCTGCCCCACAGCGGACAACCCTGAAAAGTGGATAACTCATGTCTCTTAAGCCAGACACTCTGAAACTCAGTGCCTGGACAACTCTCTGGCCATCCAGACAAAACCCAGGATAAGACATGAGAGAGTGTGAGATCTGTGGCTGATTCAGCAGCCACATCCCTGGCATTTAAAGGTGACTCAGGCAGTGCCTGAATGGAAAGGATGTTGATGGCAGGGGCAGGATCAGCCTCCACTACTTGTAAGGGTAATCTACTGAGGCCATCAGCATGGCCCATTTCTTTGCCAGGTTTGTGAATTAAAGAAAAATCATTGGGTGACAGAAAGATTGACCATCTCAGCATCCTGGGGGAGATGATATGGGGTGGTTGTTTGTTTGTAGTAAACAACCCCAACAAAGGCTTATGGTCAGTGTGGACCGTGAAATGTCTGCCATATAAAAAATCATGGAATTTTTTTAATTCCAGCAACAACAGCTAAGGCCTCCCTGTCTATCTGGGCGTAGTTTCGCTCAGCAGAAGACAAGGTTCTGGAGTAATATGCAACAGGAACCTGAGTTCCATCCGGTCTAAGGTGGCTAAGTACTGCTCCCACCGCATAAGGGGAGGCATCACAAGCGAATCACACAGGGAGAGTTTCATTAAAATGTGCAAGCACATTATTGGATGTGAGTAAAGCCTTAACCTCATTGAAGCTTGCTTCATGTGCTTGTGACCACTGCCACACTGCCTGTTTGTCCAGAAGCCTATGAAGTGGTTCAGCTACATTAGCCTTGTTAGGAATGAATGAATTATAGAAATTCAAGAGGCCCAGAAAAGCTTGTAGTTCAGCCTTGGACTTAGGCCTAGGTGCTAGCATGATAGCCTTTAATTTGGACTCAGCAGGTTGAATCCCATTGGCATCTATTTTGAATCCCAGGAAGTCTGTGGAAGGAACCCCAATTTTACACTTGTCTTTTTTTAGCTTGAGGCCTGTTTTCCGGAACCGCAATAGAACAGCCCTCAATGTCTCAGCTAAATTTTGAGTGGAGTCTCCAGCTATTAAAAGATCATCAAAATAGGGGCAAACCCCTGGTATACCCCTCAAGGTGTTTTCCATTACGCTTTGGAAAATTCCAGGAGCCACGTTTACTTCAAATTGTAGTCTTTTGACTTTGAATGCCGCCCCCCCCCGTGTGTTACAATGGTTTGTGCTACAGCAGCAGCTTCATCAACAGGTAACTGTTGATAAGTCTGTGCTAAATTTAGCTTTGCAAAAACACCCCCCCCTTGAGGGAAGCCAGAATATGGCTGACTACAGGTACAGGATAGGCATGTTGTTGCAATGCCTTATTTAGGGTGCATTTGTAATCTGCACAGATGCGAATGTCCCCACTAGCCTTAAGAGGCGTGATTATGGGAGTTTTCCAAGGACTGGAGTCAACAGGTTCTAAGACTCCTTGCTGAATCAATTTGTCCAATTCAGCATCAATTTTTCCTTTTAAAGCAAAAGGTACTCTCCTTGCTTTTACTCTGATAGGAGTGACAGTGGGGTCCAATTTTAAGGAAACTGGGGGCCCTTTGTATGTACCCAGCTGTGGGCTGAAGACATCTGCAAATTCTTTGCAGACTTCTTGTAGACCTACTGTTTGCAAGCTATTGAGCCCTGTAACTTGTATTCCCAAGGCCTCAAACCAATCGAGTCCTATGAGACTTGTGCGCTCACCCCCAACTATCAATACATGTAAGGACCCCCCCCACTTTGCATCTTAAGAAGACAGAACTCTTGGAATAATTCTTCCAACAGGAATCCTTTATTAAGAGAAAATGGTTGCAGGCATGCTAGACAGGACTTGGGGTCCAAGCTCTCCCATTCAAGGTTTTAAGGGGTTCCCCAGTAGTTCCACCCAATCAACCCCCCTTCCAGTGATAGTTTCAAGTATCACAATTCCACCCCCTTTCTTCTTTCTTCCGTCTGGATGGAGACTTCAGATAACTACATGAAAGGCAAGTACCCTTCTTTGGTATGCTAACTGCTTGGAGGTTACAATAAACACACATTCAGCATTCAGCTCTTTGAAGTGTACTGAAGGAAGTGAGGGCCATAAAGCCCCTTTGTTCTCCCCCTTCTCTCCCTCTGATGGCAGAATCCAGAGAAGGCAGAATTGGGAGTTTCTATATTTGATAATTAAAGATGAAATATAATTGGATTCTGACATCCGGCCCCTCTTAACAATAAGAGAGATCCACCTGCAAGAAAACAAAACAGGTATAAAAGTTAGTTAGGCTTGTTGGGATACTCTGTGTGAAACTTCTTCAATAGTTTCGGGGCTCTGACATGACGTTTATGGACCCACTCGTTTTGTGAGGCAGGGAGGTGTTTCCAGGCAACTAGGTACTGAGTTGCTCCATGATATCTCCTAGAGTCAAGGACTTCCTTTATTTCGAAGTGTTGTTCACCCTCCACCATGATTGGAGGTGGTGGGGGGGGATTTTTGGCCGTAGAGGTGACTGATGCTCTCTTTTCAGCAAGCTGCAATGAAAAATTGGGTGTATTTGCCTGAGATTTTTGGGTAATTCTAATTCTACTGTTACTGGATTTATGATTCTTTTAATTGGAAAAGGTCCTATATATTTTGGTCCAAGTTTTTTACAGGGCTGTAGGGACTTTAGGTATTTTGTAGATAAGTACACCATTTCTCCTATAATGAATGGTGTAGGCTCAACCCTTTTTTTATCGGCTTGTGCTTTGTATGCCCGCCTAGCTTCATCTAGTGATTTTCTGACTATTGGCCAGGTGTTTTGTAGGTTTTCCATCCATTCTTTCAGTGAAGGGATCGTTGGTTCTTTTGGGGTTAACTCTGGCATAGGGTTGAAACTTTGACCGTTGGCTATTTGAAAAGGAGTGTAGCCTGTGCTGGAGTGGACTGCATTATTGTAGGCAACTTCTGCAAAAGGAAGTAAGTCCGTCCAATCACTCTGTTGGAAATTTAAAAAACATCTCAAATATTGCTCAAGTACCGACTGGCACCGTTCCGCTTGTCCATCCCTTGTGGGTGATGGCTAGATGTCAATCCCTGAGTGGTCCCTAAGAGGGATAAAAATTCCTTCCAAAATGCAGACGTAAATTGCACTCCCCTATCAGAGATGATGCGTTGGGGTGCCCCGTGCAATCTGTAAATGTGCTGGATGAAAAGTTTTGCTAAGGCCTTTGCAGTGGGAATTTTTTGGCAAGGGATAAAGTGCACCTGTTTGGAAAATAGGTCCGTGACTGTCCAGATAACAGTATTCCCATTGCTTTCTGGCAATTCCACTATAAAATCCATGGCTATTTCCCTCCAGGGGGCTGAGGGACTTGCCACTGGTTGTAATAGCCCTGGCGATTTCCCTTGCAACCTCTTTGCTGATGCACAGGTTGGGCAGCTGGCAACATAACTTTCTATGTCCTTTTTTATTGATGGCCACCAAAATTGCCGTTTAATTAAGTGTAAAGTTTTTACAAATCCAAAATGCCCTGCTGATTTTGTGTCATGGCAAAGTTGCATGAAAGTTAGTCTTTGAGTTGTTGGTATATATAACTTTTCCCCTACCCAAGGCAATCCGTCTCTCATTGTGCACACATGTTTGTTTTTCTGGAACCAATCATCTGTTTCCAAACTTTTTCTGAATTCAATCCCAGTTTGGCTGTCCAGTTGTGGTTTTATTTTGGCTTGGGTTCTTGTGGTTACTGGCGCTGCCAGTTGTGACTCTGCCATTATTGGTCTAGAGTCTGTGGTTCGTGCGCTGTTATATTGGGGCATGCGAGATAGTGCATCTGCCAGGAAGTTCTTTCTTCCTGGTAAATGTTGAGCTTAAATTGGAATTGGTGAAAATGCTGGGACCAGCGGGCTTGTTTGGGATTGAGTTTCCTGGAAGTTTTCAGGGCTTCTAAATTTTTGTGATCAGTCCACACCTGGAAGGGGATTTTGTTGCCTTCCAGGAACTGTCGCCATGTGAGTAATGCCCAACGTATCCCATAAGCCTCCTTCTCCCATACGGGCCAGCGCTGTTCTGTTTCCGTGAGTTTCTTGGATGTATATGCACAGGGTTGCAATACTGCATCATCATTTTCTTGTAATAGCACAGCCCCCACTGCCACATCACTTGCATCTGCCTGTATTATGAAGGGCTTGTCCATGTCTGGGTGCCTTAGTACTGGTTCGGCAGAAAAAAGTCTCTTTGGTCTCTCAAACGCTGCTTGGCACTCCATTGTCCATGTTAGTGGCTGGCTAGGTTTACTGAGGATGTTCCCTTCGTTTTTAGTAAGTTGGTGAGGGGCAAGGCTATCTGTGCAAATGAGGGGATGAATTGGCGGTAAAAATTTGCAAAGCCCAGGAAACTTTGTAGTTGCTTTCTTGTGCGGAGGTGGTGCCCAACCTAGTACTGCTTTGACCTTCTACGGGTCCATTTCAATGCCCTGTGGGGATATGCGATAGCCTAGGTAGTCTATCCTTTCCTGGTGGAATTCGCATTTTGAGAGTTTGGCATATAGGTGAGCGGCTCGCAGCTTCTTTAAAACCGCTCTGACAAGTTTGACGTGTTCTTCTTTTGTTTCAGTAAAGATAAGAATGTCGTCCAAGTAAACAAGGACCCCCTTAAATAGGTGCTCCCTTAGAACGTCATTGATTAATTGCATAAAGACTGCAGGGCCCCCTTGTAATCCAAATGGCAAGACTTTGAATTGATAGCACCCCATGGGGCAGTTAAATGCAGTCTTACATTCGTCCCCTTCCTTGATTCTCACTCGATAGTAAGCTTCCCTTAAGTCTAGTTTAGAAAAAATTTTCCCTTTCGATAGGTGTGACAGCATGTCTTTCATGAGGGGCAGCGGGTATAGGTTGCTTTCACTGATTGTATTCAGGGCCCTATAATCCACGCATAAACGTAAAGAGCCATCCTTCTTCTCTCTAAAAAGGAACGGGGCAGCCACTTTAGGCTTGGCTGGCTCAATGAAACCTCTCTCCAGGTTTTTTTTTTATAAATCTTTCCATTTCCTCCTTCTCCTTTGGGATCATGGAGTATAATCTGGGCTTCGGGAGTTTTGCCCCAGGCTTGAATTCAATGGTACAGTCTGGGGGTCGGTGGGGGGGAAGCTCATTCGCCCTCTCCTCACTGAAGACTTCAGCAAGGTCCCTATATTCCTCTGGTATTTCTGTTAATCTTTTTTCCTCTCCTATGGATGCTTTTTCTATTCTTGATTCTGGTAGCCTCTCTTGGGGTTTTAAGTCCATAGGGTCCCCCCTCGGGAATTTGATTTCTGTCGTCCTCCAATTTACCCAGGGGTTCCATTTTTTCAACCATTCCATCCCTAGAATCATTGGGCATTCCATACCTGGGGTCACCACAAACATTAAGTCCTCTTCATGGTTGCCCAGGGAGAGATGTATTGGCAAAGTGGC